>NW_010315646.1:0-12737 GCF_000700745.2 Antrostomus carolinensis
TGTGGGTCCCTGCCAACTCACAACATTCTATAATTCTATGATATAAATGGAGAAGGGTCTTGATGCTACAGCCAAGACAAGAAATGGAGCCAAGAAAAAGCAGAGAATCCAGAGCAACCCTTTTCTCCTCCTCTGAAAAGCCTGGAAGGATTATCAGAAAATTTTGGAAAGAACAACAATAATAAATATCAAGGATTTGACCTCAGCCTAGTCTGTCCTCATCTATCATCTCCACTCACATTTGTATTGGGTCTGGCTGAGATGGAGTGCTGTGTTTTGCATTAGTAGCTAGAAAGGTGTTGATAACACACCAGTGTCTTGGTTCCGAGAAGTGCCCGCACAGCATCCAGGCTGCCTCTCCAACATTTGTCCCCCCTACCAGTAGGCTGGGGGTAGGGAAGATCTTGGGAGGGGACACAGCCAGGACAGCTGAACCACACTGACCAAAGGGATATTCCATACCATATGACATCTGCTCAGAAATAAAAGCAAGGAGAAGCGAAAGGGGGGGGAGGGGCATTCGTTACTTATGACATCTGTCCTCCAGAGCAACCACTACATGTGTGAAGCCCTGCTTCCGGGGAAGTGGCCAGACATCGCCTGCTGATGGGAAGTAGAGAATAAATATTTTGTTCTTCTTTTGTTTCCTCGCTCCCAGCTTTGCTTTCTTTCTATTAAACTGCCTTTGTCTCAACCCACGAGTTTGGTTGGTTTGTTTTTTGGTTTGGTTCTCCCCTCCCCCTCCCCCCCCATCTTATTTGCTCCTGTGCCCATCCTGCTGAGCAGGGGGGTGATATAGCAGCTTGGTGGACCCCTGGCATTCAGCCAAGGTCCACTACAGAATTTTAAGTGTTACTGTGAAAAATTAGCAAGGACTGTGGAACTGACAAGGCGAATGACTTTAAAGTTCAAGCAATACAAAGATTAAGTTAAAAGTTACATAACCCTTTAGCCTAAGGAAGGGGTTTGTTATTGAGGTGTTCCCCACCACTCTGTTCATCTTCTGAACACAACAGCATTTTTTCAGTTCTGCACAAATAAATGCCCCTTCTCAGTCTTTCAATCTCAAGACACGAGCAGAAACCAGAGCCAGTAAGAACATTTTGATCCTAATAAATTGACAAAAGAAACAGCTCCTAGCAAAAAAACCCAAAATCACTGACCTCTAAAAAATGACAATTATTTCTTCCATTAAGCGATAGGCACCAACCCATGTATTTAACATTATCCTGCAATCTTCTGTTTCTCCTCTCAAATTTTATAGGCAACAACTGATGCAGAAGTTCTGAACCACTGTAAACAATTGCAGGTATCGCACAAGGTCAAAAGATTTTAGTAAGAAAATACCTATCACCATGAATATGTAAACAGTAAGCTTAAATGTAGCACTGAAATATACAAGTTTACAATATACTTGTATATTTTTCTGACCAAATCCTCCCTAATTAACCTAAAGGTAATTTTAGTATGTATAACAACCACTCACTGAGGTTTATATATAGAAATATCGAACCCTGAGTTCAAAAATACAGTCACAGAGAACTTCACCAGGTCTGAGAAATGGGAGATGCAGCATTTAATTGTAGTGAGAAGAGAACCTCTAATTTCCTTGTAACTTAATCCAAAATTTTAGCATTCATGTAAGCTGGTGAACTAATAGCTATTTATAAACAACGGCACTCTCTAGTCATGTCATTATTTCTTGAAAGAGCCTGCCAGAAGTGGAATGTTATCTTCATGCTATCCTTGGACCTGCTGCGGCGTCTGCAAACCGTACAGCAGAAAAAGACAATATTAATAATAAATGTGAGACATGTTCAGTAACAGTAACTTTCAGCTACCACTATGAACAAGAAACTTAATTATAAAGAGGAGAGTCAACATCTGCTGATTCACCTTGTGACATGTCCAACCACATCACACGCACCAGAACATCCCTTGCCAGAGAAGGCAAAAAAAATTTTCAGAAACACAAACCAGGATGCAAGACAGCAAGCAAGAAACAGAGGATGTTCAGCACAGGCAAGAGTATGTTACTGAAGGCAGACTTCAGCTTCCTTGCAAATCAAAAATTACAGTAATCAAGTTACGAATACGTATATATCTCATACCCTTAAGGTGATTTGTCTTTAGGGCAGACTCATTTGCATTTCAAGAGAATGAAAAACGAATGCTTTATTTTGCTTTAATTCATATAAGATCTAACGAACTAAAGATTATTTTGCCATATTCCTTACTGAACATCTGTATGTTTGTTTGTCTACAGATTTAACACTCAAAATCGAAGTCAGAATACATGCAATCAAGTTCAAGAAGAATCTCGGGCTACTAAAAATGATTCAAGCATCATTTCCCTCAGGATTTCTTCATACAAGTTTCTGCACAAAGTATCTCAAAGCATAATTTCCTGTTATATGCAATTACAAGGACATAAAACAGATGCTTAAGTGCACAGTAAAATGCATACTTTGTTTTTAATAATGTATTTAGCCCTTTTTTCTGAGCAATGAAAGCATCCATGAAAAATGAGATGGCACCCTAAAGAACTACATGAATCACTGAGCTCAACACACAGTAAAAGAATTATGTAAGAACAGTACATAGTATTGTTGTTTGTAAATTACACCATTTCCCATTAAAAATAAAACTCACATAAATAATTTCCCATTATATCAGTCTAAAAAAAATAAAAAAGGTAAACACATCCAACTTGCATGTTCTCCAAAGTCCCTCTTCTAAAGTTCCAAACAATTCACAGGCAGACCTGTATTAAGCATGTTAAAAATCCTGAAGTGACAATCAGAGGTAATCGCAATACAAGCTGTCATAAACAACTAAGCAGGTATACTCTGACTTCTAAATAGTAACTTCATAGATTAATAACAGTGAACACAAGAAATAATTGATACATTGCACTATTGATCCTTGGAAAAAAATAATTCAAGCCATTTTAAAGTTACTGCAATTAATCAATTTTCATCTGTATTTTATCTTTGTGTTCAGTACACCAGTTCAAAATTATTTCTTAAAACACTTAGGACTGACATCCAGATGTGCTCTGCGGTGTTTTTCAAACTTTTTTATTTGTTTTTTACCATATCGAACACTTCGCAAATAAATTATGTAAATAAAAGTCTCATTATAAAAGTGTGTTACCCAAACTACATATTCTGAAGCCTAAATGTGTATTTAAAAAAACCAAACAAAAAACCCACAAACAACATACACACAAAACCACCAACAACAACAACAACAACAAAAAACCCACCAAAAAAGCACCAATAAAACACAAATGACAAACCACCAGACCAGCCAGGGGGCTTGGCGATCAGTACCCCAGCAAGAGCATGGAGACAGCCTGTGCTCAGCAGTGCCTACTTCAGCTGCATTTAGCAATGTTCAACCTTCAGCTAGTCTAGCAAGAAATGAGATACATGAAATTGCAATTCAGCTAGATGGATATATGCTGAACAGAAAATGGCTTGATGTCACTTTATGTGACTGATTCAACAGCCATCATATAAATTTGGGGTTTTTTTTAGTCACTACTGACATAAGCCAGAGTAAACCAGATCTTGAATATAGTTATTAATCCCTAAAACCATGCCAACACAGGATACTCCAAATGATAGAAGTAATTCTAGGCTTGCTTGAAAACAGTGATATTTCTTGTATTGGGCCATGTAGTTTCTGTACCAAAGTAGCTATCATTTAGTTACTGCCCTGTTAAATCTGCAATTTCAGAGAAAAAAGGCTTTTCTATAAGTTTTTTTATGTGACAAAGTATAAGGTCCTTTAAAAAGGTAACACAGAAGAAAAAAAAAAAGTGTCTTTTCTGGCTAAGGCTACAGAATGGGAGAAAAAAACCTGCCTATATGGGCAAGAAACTGCTACCTACAGAACCACAGTAGGTTTCACTGCAAGTCAGCGTTTGTTTGTTAATAATCAGGTCCTTCCACTGACCATTTTCAAGTAACGTTATAAGTCACTGACCCTTTTAGTCCCAACCACACAGAGAACTTCAAATCGCTTTCCTAGAAGCTGACAAAAAGTCAAATGAAACAATAATAAATACATCCCTCAAAAATTACTTCTACTTTTTTGGTACACCCATCTGATCAGAAATGATGAAGCAAAGGAATGTATCATGCCTAGAGGACAACAGGTCCCCTCAACTCTTATTTCAAGGGAGATGGGTCACATTTATAAAGACAAATATAATGATCATATACTGAAACAGTCTCAAGCTGTGGTGAGAGAAGACATTTCTAATGTCTTTAAACCAGACTGGAATGTACAAATAGCACCTTATACAGACGGAAGTCATTCCCCGTTGAAGAAAAAGAATTACTGACTCAAAGGTTACCTTAAGCAAATCCATCCTCCAGACATCCAGAACACAGCATTGGGTTTTCAAAACAAACAAATGAGTTCCATTACTTCCAGCCTCAGCAATATGTTAATCTCCTACTGAAAAAAATCCCTGCAGAGAGACCAGCAGGAAAACCGGAATGCAGAAAACCCAAAACCTACACAACAATTTCAGGCCTCCATGTCAAATATCTGCTTGTCCAAACTTCTGACTTTTATGCTCAACAAAATCCTGTAGTCTGCCCCTGAACAGGCAAGAAGGATGTTGGGGAGGACAGAGATTCATGCAGGAAGTATAACCTGGCAGTGTATGTACTGCCAGTGTCCTCCCCTGAAAGACAACTTCCATCATTTTCTATCCTTTCAAGGTAGCCAGAAGGTATCTCCAAACCCATACTGATGGTCAGAAATCGAGTCTGTGTCAGATTGTTGGGTTAAAAGGAAACCTACAAAAACCCTAGATGTACAATCTTGTATGCTAACTGGCACCATTTAAAAAAAGGAAAAAAAAAAGCATTTAGAATTTGCAAAAAGGAAGAGAAGAAAAAAATATTTGAGAAAACCATCAATTAAATATTTAACAGCTATACTGTTAGACTTGCTAAGAAACTTTAAGCTAAATTCCAAAGGTATCTGCAGCAGTGCATGGATAATACCGGTCACTCAAAGAAGTTGCCCTTTCTTTACTAACACCAAAGTTAGCCTGTATAGTTTATTAACAAACCATTCCAAACACTTCAGTATTTTGACTGTCAAACTGAAGCATTTCTTTTTGCACGTTAGCTAAGTCCCCCTTTACATGAAACAAGCAAAAAGGTAAAAAAAATACGTAATCACTAATTTCTGTTTAATTTATGTATATATTTAAGCTCACGGCAGATGAACATGAATTACTTGCATCTACCTACATGCTCTAGCAGCTCCACAGGGCTTTTCTCTCTCACACTCTCTCTCTGTCCACCTAACAAGAGGCTACACAGCCTTGAGGCCATAAAGACGTCTGTACACAAAGCTTCTGCCTTAAATAATACTTTTTCAAAAAACAATTTTGCTTTGAGAGTCTGCCTCTAGCTCTCTTGTGTACATATTCTCCTCTAAAACTAAATTCTCACCATGTTCAAACCCTGCCATTAAGCCTTCCTGTGATTTCTAATTTAATCAGAAAGCAAATGTTTTTTCTTGCCTACTTTTTAGAAATACGACCATTATTTGGGCATGGCTAAGTGTTATCACCTCCTGTTTGTATGTCCAAATTTGCTAAGTAGAAATAAATCACTACAATGTTAAAAATAAAAGCTTCCCTCTATCCAATACTGAGTTCAACTCTTAACCTACACACAACACAAATTCACAGTACAAAACATTCGACACAACAGTATCTACAATATGTTTATGTAATTGCTGACATTTACTATGTGCTGACATGTATATTTTATTAACAGCACTTCACTAAAACCAGACGTGACCACAAGGTAGCATACTGGAGTGCAAATAGTTCAGGATGAATGGGCATTTTACTACAGAGTAACACTGCAAGAGCATACCCTGAACAGAAGAACCAGGCAGTCTGAGACTCAGAGACGTACAGATGCACAGAAGAGGAAACTGTTTTCTGCCCCAGAACATCCCTAAGCATTGCTCCATTCTTTTGCAGAACAAGCCACAGGGAAATGGATCATACCCAACAGACCATGCTGAACCTACTGACTGGTAGCAGGTCTCTCAGAGCATGAGACAGAAGATATCTGTCTCCATCCTGTCCACTTCAGTGCTATATATTTAAGAAACCTGCAGGAAGGACTCGGTTGCCCAATGCTAGTAACTGCTGAGCCCATTTTCAGTAGGTATCAAGAGGAGGCTGCCTTGCCACAAAGCACCTGAAACTGGAAGTGAAGATGTCAATCAAAAGATCAGACAGCTGCAGAACCACTCTCACCACAAGAGAAGAGATCTGGAGATAAATGGAGCGTGAGAGTTCACACATACAACCATCAGCAGATGGCACTCATAGAGACAGATAAAACTGGTCCAGTCAGGGTTCTCTCTCTGGGGCCATTGCTAACAGCAGAAGATGGTCTGCTTTTGCAATTGGGAGGCACAGCTCTTCTTCCACGCAGCAGCACCTCTTCATAAAGGTGGGGGGCGGGACGGGGGGGAGAGAAAACAAAAAAGAAAAACCAGTCTCCAGCGGAAGATTTCTCCAACTCCAAAACTCAGAGAAAGTGTCAGCTCTCACAGTCACCAGGGGTCCCATTCATGTCTCATGGGACAGGTGGTATGCCTATGTGAGGTGCAGGATATTTGCTCAAACTCCCCAACACTAACATTTCTCCTGAGCTGCAGCTGAGGGGGGTGCAGTAACTGGAAAGGATAATAAAGACAAACTAACTGAAGAACTCAACTAGCTCTCCAGAACAAGATCCAAATCCTTTATGACTCCAGATGGAAATAAAGTTACTACAATGAATTGTTTCAATATCAAATAACAGGAAAACAGGAATAAATTATAAATTATTAGTGATTGCCGTAAGATTAAGGGCAAGGATGGGCAGTGCCACTGGACATGTTTGCTGCTCACCTTGGCTGTGCAGGTAGGCCCTGAGCAGCCACCAGCAGCAGTGAGGTGGTCTCTGTGAGCAGCTCTTCCTCACTCACCCCTCTAATGGCTCTTGCTGAAAACCATGAGGAGCCAAGACATTTCAAACAAGGGCCAGGCAATGAAGACGTGAATGTCACTCGATGGAGTGACCACAGGTCTAGATATTTCCCTCCCAGGAGCCGATTTTTCTCATTTTGATGCACTGGTATGGCACTAAGCCCACATGGCCACAGCAACGACAGGTCCTTTTTGGAGGACTGACCAAAGTGAATTCAGGTACTTGCTAGGAGGTGGTTCTGGCAGCAGAACTGCCACTACCTTTTCAGAGTCTTAAAGCCCACTCAGAAGGCATACAAGCCTAGAATGCTCTTTTAATTCAATAATTAAGGCAGTGGCTGCCTGCCTGCAGCAGAGATCAGCGAGGACACCAACACTTTGAAATGCATCTCAGAACTGAAAAACCCAGTTCAATAAAATACATAAATTACATCCTCAAACCAAGCCCATGTAAGAAGAGAGGCTTAACAACGCAACACAAGACTACTCCAAATATATGAAGTGGGAAATGCACAACCTTTCGAAACCAAGGTACCTGTGCCAGCATGGCAGATGGCTGGGAGGCACAGGGAAGGAGACATGCATTACTGAGACATGCACCATGAAGGCTACAGAGCTGGCTGGGTACCCAGAAGAAGGACAGAGGGACATGTGTTTCTGTGTACTTTATGACTAGTATTATAATAAACACAATAATTCAAAAGGAGAAATGGTATTTTCAAGATAAAGAATTTCAGTTCTCAAAAAGACCAAGGCACACACAGAAAATAAACAATAAAAACCTCTACACATGCAGCTTATTACACAGCTTAAACTGTCCTTACTGTGCTCTACTGTTCATGAAAGGCTGCTTTGTAAAGCAGGGCAGTTGGTACTCACGTCAGTCTCATCACTGCTCCACAAGACCTGAAAAGCAAAGCTGAAGGCCATCTACAGCAACCTTTACTTTCCTCCCTCACCTAAAAATGCTCACACATTTATCTTACATTTTTCCCCTGAACCCAAATACAGAAAAGCAAGAAGGGTTAGAGGAAACCCATACCTGAAAAACTCCATCTTCTTGATCTGAAATAAAGTTCTCCCATCGCAACACAAATAACAACCTTTACACTGGTAAACCACCCCAGGATTTAGCGACATATCACAGTCTGAAAAAGGATTATCTCTGAAATGTCACTTCCATGCGTCTGTTCAACTGACATCGTTCGGTTTACCGGGCTCTGGATTAAACGCAGTGACAGCAATTGGCTCTGTAAACTGAGCCTAGCTGGATGTATGTGATTGAATGAAAGGAGCAAGCAGCTTCACAAGCCAAGGGAGATCCAGAAAGTTTTTCTACTCTGAAGCAGAGAGAAACTCTTAAGTCTGGTTAGACTTGAAATAGCTTTTTACACAGAACAAGCTCTGGTTTTCTTATACTGTAGTTCTGATACCTGGACTTTGTGCGCTGTGCTCTTAACTTCACCAAGGGCAAGCTCAGGGCTGGCATGATGAGATCTGTGCTCTACCAGCCCTCAAACAAGACTTCTCTGGATTTAGCACGTAAACCCGAAATTATCCAGCTGTATACATAAACTAACTTACCAGATCTCCCTTTAAACATCAGATACTAGCAAGTTGAGCGTACTTCAACTCATTAAAATGATCCTGATCTAGCATAGAAGTGTCTAGTATATTTTTACACAGATATATACACAGAAAAAAGGATAATGTATTTTGTGTTTGTGCATATATGCACATATATTTGTAGTAGCCTGTCTACATCCAAAAACTGTACTACTTTACCGAGATTCTTTTCAAAGCTAATTAAGTGCACTTCCAGTTTAGATCACGCCTTATACCACAGAGTAACAGCCAATTTCAAACAACAGCACCAAGAAACAGAGGCACTTCCAGTTTAGATCACACCTTATACTGCCACAGAGTAACGGCCAATTTCAAACAACAGCACCAAGAAACAGAGTAAAAAGTATAGGAACCTCACAGGACAGAGATGCAAACTATTTTCACCATGTGTTTTTGTTTATATCTTGCATTTAGTACTTATGATAAAAACCACACACTTCATAGTATTAAATTTAGTGAGAAAAACATTAAAAACAAAAAGAAATTGAGAGCTTCCTTGTTTTCTTATAGACTCGTTAGCAAAAGCCTCCCCTCTTAACAGCTACATCCTTAAACTGGAAAGAAAGGAAACATCTGCAGAGTTGGTAGCAAACAGTAAAATATCATGTGATCTTAATTTAGCTAAACTGAAGCTTTTCCTTCTCTGCTTGTTCTGTCCTTGCTTGTTAAGTATAGGAAATGCTTTGTCCTCACCTTACAGTCTAATCTGGAAATATCAGAGATAGGAGGCAGAGAAAGCCTGCTTCTACCCTTCAGCCTTGAAGCAATGTTTGAGGTTACTCCACGCATGATAAAAGAACCTTCTCAGCAGTCTGACAGACTGATAAAGAGTGGTTTGCACAGTCACCGCCTGTCCAGGGCTGCCTTACATTGCTTCTTTCGGTCTATGGGAACTTCATGATAGACTCAAGAATATGAACAACCTCATGACCCACTCTGCTCCCTACCAATGGTGACAGAACAGTAAGAAACACTGCCAATATCCTCAGCTAAGTACACTACTGCAAAAGCAGGAGTTAATTTCAACCAAGTTTGTACTCTTTTGCTTTCTACAATAACAAGAACTTTATCGAGCACACAACATACCAGGTAACTTCCACTACACTTTCACCAGACTGATATAACATAGCTATTTAAATATGTGAAATAGTTTTGGAGAAACCATTAGGAAAAACAAAATCACCACAGTGTAAAATCTGATCTGCACAGAGCCCATTTCAATAACCAGATGCACCATGGCTTTAAACTAATGTCAGCTCTGAAACTACCTACACATTTCCTTAAGTTCATACTGTTTCTCTCCACAAAGGCTACTGTCTTGGTTCAACAAACTATGAACTCTGCAAGGGATGTAGTTTAAGTTGGCCAAACCACTCAAAAAAGCACCCACTTTTCCACAGCCTCACTGTCCCTATGGCAAACCTCTGTGCTTGGACTAGGCTATTCCATGATGCAGCTACAATGATGAGTAAGGACTTGACTTTGTGGGCTCAGCAGTGGGGCAGAAATACACCTCACACCTGCTCTCTATCAAATGGAGGTATGAGGTGATTTTCTCCTACTGAAGCTACATAACGTAAACAGAATATATTCATTCCTGTTCTTAAAAAAAAAAAAAATGAAATAATGCATAGACTAGCCACACCACTTCATCTGCATCATCATACCTGCTGATAATTCAAACTGTTAAGACTTAAAATCATTAAATTCTCTGATATTGCAGCTTTACTTAAGATTTTATTTCATGTACAATAGAAATGTCTCTAACCTGCCCAAAGACAAAAGGAAGCCTTTGTAAGATCAGGGAATTGACCCTCAGAGTCAAAATCCAAACTGCCACCCTAAAATCATGGTAATTGCAAGTGAGATGTTATTTCAGAGTCTGTTTGCACAAGATTTCCCTAGACACATGGTGAGAGTTTTAAGAACAACTGACTCAAGAGAAGAACTACTGGTATTAAGCCTAAACTTCTTAGGAAGTTTAACACAAGAGAACATGGCTCAAAACACCACAAAACTTCTAAGACAAACATGTCAAGATTCTTTACATCCCCAAATGCACAGCTTCCCTCCTCAAAAATAACCTCTAAATATATATCTTGAGCTACCCAGTACTAAGCTTTCTAATACAGAGACTATTAATAAACTCCTGCAGACAAAATCACCACTTAAATATAATCCTGGTCCCATGTTTCAAGAAATTTAATTTGAACATACTATATAATGTGCAAATCAATGCACAGTAAGTTTTAAAAGCCTTATACTGAGAAGTGAAAAGGCTTGGGTTTTGCACCAATAGCAACCTAGCATGCACAGATGGAAAGCCACATATCCAAACACTCAAGTTAAATTATTTCAGACCCCCACATTTATAATCTATTGTGCAAATACAACAAAGGAAGAAAACCAGCTTTTCCAGTGAAGAACTTTTAACACCATTTAACACATTTAAAAGATACAATGCACAAGATGATGCTTAAAAAAGGACTGTGAAGTCATTAACCTGAAAAAAATCTTAAATCTTTATGCCCAGAGATGAGATATCTTTAAGAGGATAGGGAGGAGAAAGTTGTCCTCAGGATCTTCAGTCTAGTTGCAAATCCGGAAGCTTTTGAAGTTTGACCTACGATGTGATCATACATGAGCTGCATTATTTCCTCACAGTTTGCACTGAGTATGTCAGTAAGAATGGCTGATATAGATGACTAAATCTACATTTATACCTGTCTGGAGGTTGGGGTGGGGGGAGAGAAGAAATCTATTTTAACACAAATCTGCTTGCTTATTTAAGAACTACTTGTCTTTGCATGTCTATTACTATGGCTTGAATTGCTCACTGTTTCCGAGTTACTTCCCTGTACTTCTGAACATTACAAAATGTTTCTCCAGCAATGAGAATTCCCATAATGAGTAAAGCCACCAGCTATTTCCTGCAAGGATTTTACACCTTTTACTCAATAAAACTGAAAACATCACACCCTGCACTGCTATGAGACAAGATTTTTATCATACTCCGTCCCTCCCCGAGGCAGCAGATAAACAGAAATAAGAGCACAGGAAGGTAACATAAATATCACATTTCAAAACCGTTATCAGCTGCAAATATCTCAGAAGGAATGCAGCCACCTTTGTTATTTCATTCTCCAAGTGACAGATTTGGAAGACTGAAAAGTTTTTTTACTGTTATCGGAGATTCTCCAAAGGAAAGGAAATAGCTGCAGTGCAGCAGCTGCTGCAGCACTGCTGCGTTCTGGGGCTTGAAGTCAAAGTGAGAGCTAGGCTTGCACTGCAGCATCTCATTCTCACACACTGCCTCACAGAAAACACAGCCTGCAATAATGAAATCGAGTTAAAAAAATAGAAATAAGAGATCTTGGCTGCTATGATGTCACAACATACTAATGTACCTTCAAGTACATCAACATAGGCTTTGATGAGAAGGTTCCTCCAAGCTCAACAACTTCAGTGGTCAGGCCCACTCTGTGCAATGAAATTTGATCAACTGTAAGTTTACAGGATTTTGCAAAATACCCGTCTCTAGCTGAGAAACCCAAGACTGAAGTATTTACATGGTCAAACTAAAGGGCAAGAAGGAAATGCACAGGCAGTGGAAGCAGGGGCAGGTATCCTGGAAAGAGTACAGGGACGCTGCCCAGTTGTGTAGGGATGGGGTCAGGAAGGCCAAGGTGCAGCTGGAACTGAACTTGGCAAGGGATGCCAAGAGTAGTAAGAAGGGCTTCTACAAGTATGTCAACCAGAAAGGCAGGGTCACAGAAAGCATTCCCCCCCCAATGAGCAAGACTGGCAAACTGGTGACAACAGACGAGGATAAGGCTGAGGTACTCAACAACTTTCTTGCCTCAGTCTTCTCTGGCAACCTCTTTTCCCACACTTTTCGTGTGGATGAAGTGCAGGGCAGGGACTGGGGGAGCAAAATCCCTCCGCACTGTATGAGAAGATCAGGTTTGTGACCACCTGAGTAAACTGGACATACACAAGTCCAAGGGACCGGATGAGATGCATCCCAGAGTCCTGATTTTCGTGTGGATGAAGTGCAGGGCAGGGACTGGGGGAGCAAAATCCC
>NW_010315647.1:0-7837 GCF_000700745.2 Antrostomus carolinensis
AGGTTCCTTCCAATCCCTAATATTCTGTGATGGGTCTCTTCACTAATAAAGTCAGGGTTAAAGGTGTTACTCGTGATTTTGGTGATCCTCCTATTAGTGCCTTGTTTGCTATCGTGTCTGCAAAGGGCCCTGCAGAAGATGGTGAACAACACCTTTGTGGTACAGAAACAAAAAGGGGAAATTGTTGGTGAGTTAAGGGCCGAGGCTGCAGGCGGCCTTGACCTTGAGCAGTTTATTCCTGACCTTGAGTGAAGACAAGATAAACAACAAAGCAGAACAACAGAAGCAAGAATATGTATGAGACAGGATGAGGGATGACTTGTGCGCTGTAAGCAGTAACCAGTCAGAAGCAAAAGAATGGCTCGTGGACAAGTAGAATTATCCAATCAAGTCAATTGTGTAGGCATGTGCATGGGGCATGGGGAGGGAAAAAAAGATAAATAAGTGGTGCAAGATTTTAATAAAGTGCTGATGCCTGAATACATCTCAGAGTTGGTCGCTGCATCTGCCGCAGGCATGCACCAAGAATGGCACAACGAAGTTATTTACCAATAATCAATGCACAAGGTATGAGAATACAACATAAATACGTAAGAATGCCCTCCTGTGTCAGATTTCATAATCCTCAATCACATTCTTTCTCAGCCCTTCAAGGAACAAGACTGGTTGAAACTCTCAGACATATGGCTTTCGCGGAGATAATAACAAAGACCTAAAAAACAATGCAGGCTGGGAGTCAGGATACATCCAATCCTGTCCCTAGCACAGGGATGGAAACTGACCTTCAGGGAAGGCCTCTAGATTCAAACAGACAAGGAAGAAGCATTACAGAGCAAGAAAAAAGTGTCTCAATTTCAGAAGCCTGCTGAGATGAATTAAAATGGCAGCAGACATGCTTTCTTAGATGCTTGCTACCTGGAGCAAGGAGGGCACAGAAAGGCTAGTGCATGTTCACTGTAGATACAGCAAAGAAAAAAAAAAACCCCAAACAAAACCAACTTTCTGTTCCACAGCATAAGTGTATTATATGAATATACACTTACAGATCTGGAAGCAGGCATTTGGAAATAGCAATAATTACAGAACACTGTAGGAAAACCACTAGTTTATCATAACTTACCTGGCTGATGATAATATTTTTGACAGTGTGACCTAGTTTCCAGTGACCCAATTCATGACCAAGTACAGCCAGAACTTCTTCATTTTTACATCCTTGCTTCTTATTCTGAGGGAATAACAAAGCAGAAGTAGTATCAGGTATGACTGAACACAACTGAATAAAGTTCTTACTTATTAGTTTGTTTTTTCCTAGGTCACTTAAGCATCCCTAGATCAGGCTGTTCCCTTCTACCAGCAGATATGCACATATAATTTCTTACTGAGCCTTTTTTAAGAAGATACTTACAAAAAACCCCAACTTTTAAGTTCAACAAGATTTCTAACCAAGAGGTGGTGTGCTCTTATTCCTATGCATGCAGACATGCCTGTGCAAACCTGGAAGAACACTGGAAGATTTGCCTTCCAAACTCCCTCCTACCATCCCTTGATCTCATCCTGTTTCTTTACTCAAGAAAAGGCGTTACAATGGAAGCAGACATTTAGAGCTGCAGACTCAATGGAGAATTGAGAGCAAAGTTATCTCTCTACTTCCTTCAACACTCAGTACATAGCCTCCCTCCGAAGGCACTACTGTTCTTTAAAATGACAACATCCCTGTCCTCTGCAACAGATGTTATGACATGCCTTAAAGCTATCATTATGAAAGACAGACATCTGTACCTTCAAAGGTACATTAGGAAGTCAGAAGCAAGTATGTGGGCTTGTGTACTGAGAATATAGCTGAAGAACCTGTTGAAATGGAACAAATTATTCTCATTATGATTAGAGCAGGTGAGCTCAAAATCCTCTCCTCTCATCACCCACTTCTGCAGTATGCCATACAAAACCATGAAGAGAATTCCATAACAATAAGGTTACAAGAAACTGAAACTGGACTGAACAACAATCTATACATTAGTCTAACCCCAGGCTGCATGAGGCAATTCTTTCTTCTCAGAACTACTCCTTCAGGCTCTTCAGAAAGTATTACATCAGTTTTAACCACGCCTACACTGTCCTGAAGCCACAAAAGCTGTTACAGCAGACTCTTGATGTGCACCTGCACATCAATGGAAAGGACAATGAAAGACCATCATCCTGTTCTTGACCAGGGTGAGGTAAGGTGCACATGTGGAATCTGTAAGTGTGTGCACATGTGCATGCCCCTTGCACTAAAATGTAAAAGGCACACAAATGACACACTGATAGACAAAAGCATTTCCTTCAAAGAGAAGCTTTGATGTGGCAGTCCCAAGAGAAAGAAGACGAGCTAAAACCCTGAGTAAATCCCTTACTCAAACAATTACAAGGAAGACCAATTTTTTACATGCAGGGAACCAATGTTTTGCTGAAGTCCCTGTGGATTTGTACGGTCTCTTTGGTGCCATCTGCACCACTCACATAGCCCCAGAAATTCCAGTTAGTAGCTCACAGATACTTTGGTGTTGAAAACATTAGGTTTTGGGTTTTAACATCTCACTCAGGATCTTGAAAATACATTCAGAAAACACATGGGAATATCTCACCAAGAAGTTAATGTAAATAACACAACGAAAAACTCACTTTGGTTTTAGATTTTGTCTCTTCATTCTCACCATCTTCTTCTTCTGTCGGCTCTTTGTTCAATGCAGAATAATCTTCCAGGAGGGTGTCGAAGAGCACTATCCGCTTATTCTTGAAGAATCCATAGAAATAAGCATTGCTATGAGAAGAACGCTTAGAACCTGATGAGGAAAATTTGCATTAAAGACCATTATCTGAATAATCCCATGCACTGAAGACTACACAATATTACATAGAACAGATTCTTCCAAAGGAATTCTCAAAGTCCCCAAATGAACAGGACACAAACTCAAGAAAATGAGTTTGCAGGTTGAAGCATATTCTAAAATGATCTAAGTAGCGATGATCTCATTTACTGACTCCAATAGAGGAATAATTTTTTCATCTGTAAGATGTAATCACTAAAATCACTAAAAACATAAAAGCAGTCATGTGAAGGTCTAACATCCAGAAGAAAAGAAATTTCTATTGCAATTCCATGTTCAGAGTGGAAGGAGCATTCTGCATAGAACATATGCTGCCCTCCTGGCAAAGGACCTGTGACGAATAAAATGTGCCAGCAAAGATTTGAAATAGATAAGGAGAAGATGAAGAGATGAACTACAGCTACCAGGCAGTCCTTCAAAATTATTTTTGTTTGAAATAGGCAATTTTTTACAGCTACTTTTATCTAGATCAAGTGAATGATGGACTGTTTCTACTATCAATACACTAATTTCTTTCCATGAAATACAGACTGTTTCAGTTGATTAAAAAGCTGTCTAGATCAAAGCAGCTGTTAAACCTTTGCCTACCTTAGCCTATGGACAGAAGCTGTTGTAACATCAGGACTGAAAGAGGTCTCTATGAGAGAAAAGGTGAAGTGGTCTGGTTTTTGCAGCAGAAGATAAGATATTTCAAGTTAAAGACGTTTGCCTTCAACTCTCATAAACTCCTTAGGGCACAAAATATCCATTGTTCCATTGCAAGCCAACCCATGGTATGGTCATGGTAACCTTCAGCACCAAACCAAGACAGATCAACAGAGGAAGAGGCTGGTCAAAGTATGAAGCCTCAGCATCCAGTCCCTTCTCAATGAAGAAATCTGAACAGTCACAGGATAGCAATGTTTTTTTTTATCTGCATGTAATAAAAAACTTCATCCTCCACTAAGTGTTGGTAGAGAAGGAACCTTTGCAATCTGCCTGTTACAGAATGAACCCTGAAACTAAAGGACTTGGTTACACATGTTACTAAGAAGTCTGTTCTGGAGTGGGAAGAGCCAAGACAGTGCAGAAAAACACTGGCAAAAAGATGTTCACACATCCACTCATCCATGAGGGAATGGTGCTGGCTCAACACTCTTAAGGATGCCAGGAAGGAAAACAGGGGTTTGGGAGCCTCCCTTCACTGCAGATCACTGCCACTAAATGCGGACTTGCTGAAGACACCAATGCAGTAGTAATCTACGTAGATGCCAGGGTACCAACAATGGGGTCATAGGACTTTCATCACCACAGTTAAAAGCTGGGATACAGCCAGCAATGCACATGGGAAAAATCTACCTATTTGGCATGCCTCTCAAGCCTGAAAAGCTTCGACTTTGCTAGGAAAGAGTAGAGTTTCTTGGGCCCCATGTAGTCAACAGTAGTAGTTCCTGGCTGCACTAAAGCAGAGCACTGGCTGAATTTGGCCAGCCCAAAGTTTTGAAAGCCACAGCTTCCAGGCTAGATAAAGCCTTCATCACCCTCTCTTACAGCAAAATTCTACCATTTCAGCTCCTTATGACATCTGATACTGCTTTCACCAAGGCAATAAAACCACCTCAGCATCCTCACAGGTGAGGCACAAAACCGAAACAAAATTTGGGAAAGTCCCCGAAATCAACTTCAGAAGGGAGCAAAATTAATATAAGTGGAAATGACAAATGGTAAAGTGCTCTGTGAACATGGAGGTGGAGAGGAAGAGACATGGCAGCTGGCATGCTCCATGTTATATTCCATGACCAAAGAAAAGAGGATGAGAAATTTGTTACTAGAAAGTGAAAAAATTAGTCTCGAGTAGAAGGTAAGAATCCATCCAGCCATACCTGAAGAAACAGCCCAACAGTCCATGTGAACACTCTAAGAAGGAACAGGGGTTTTAACTTTCATAACTTTTTCAACTGTTTTACCAAGGACTTTGAGACTATTAATACTAAACAGAGACTAGAAAAGATAATTAAAAAAAACTTTCCCCTCTGGTTTAAAGCTCTAAAATTGGAATCTTGATTGCTGCTTCCACTTCTGACTGTGCTATGTATTTCCGTTCCACAGAGCCAAGATAATGCTTCTAATGAGACGCTGAGTTAAGGCTGTACATTCAGCTTCAATTTTCTGACCTCAAGGCAAAAAAAGGAAAATGGTACAGACATTGAAAAGTATTAAAACAGCTGAGGAATATAAGCAACTGCCCTACTACAGCATCCAAAATCAAAGCTAAAAATCCACAAATTCAAAATTATAAAGTCTTTTATTAAAAAAAAAAATCTCACCTTCAACAACATACACCTTAGTCAATGGGAAGTCAATGCTCTTTGCCATTGTTTCAATTTGTTGCTTGAGCTCTCCCTCAGGAAGAGGAATGAATTTATCAAACAAAGGTGCAATATAGTCTGCATAGATTGTAACGAGCACCTGCAAGCACATACAGATATTAAAAACAAGGCATACAAATGTGTGGTTAGTAATAAAGGTGGAGCATGAGTAAACACAAAAAGACGGCACAAGTTCAGAAAGAACAGTTGATAAAGTAGAGTCCTGTATGAAGTGTGATCTATAGCAAGGCTCTCTATGGGTCATCCCATCTTTGAAGACAACTACTTTGTTGGCAGTAAGCAATTCAACAGCAAAATGAAGTGGGAGCAGGTTCATATACAATCTACAGTCCTCAGCAGAATTAGTGTAAACAGTGCTTCTGCTCTGACATTCATCAAACTGCAGAAGGCAAAGCCACCATGACAGCTGGTAGCAGTGACCTTATCAGTGACAGGCCTGCCATTTTCACCTACTTCACCAGTACTGGAAAGCTCTGAAGTGTCTCATAATGAGCAGCAGAGCCGACTGAACCAGGAAATAGTCCTGCTGCTTCAAATTCTTCCTATACTTGTAAAGCCACAGTCTAAAACAGGCAAGAAATTTCATGTCCCCTATTTCCTTGCCCTTCTCCCAGTTCTATGCAGAGCTAAGAACTTCCTGACACCTCTGGTCCACAACGATTAACAGCAATGTCCCAAAAATCACTACAATACACCTACATCTCTTCAAACTGGCAGCAGATGCAGCCCAGATGAAAAAGCCAGGACTGGCATAACACTGTGATGGGAAAGGAAAGCTGAACTCCCGTCCCTCACACTCTGGACCTTCACAAAGTGATTTTCATTTATTTATTTTAAAGAAAAGGACTGCAGAAAAGTTTAAATTCTGGTTTGGGAAAAAGGCAGAAGACATGAGAGGCAAATGGACACCAACATTAACTTCAAACCATGATCAACACCCAGTAAAGCTGCAGTGCTTTGCAAGAGGCTTGGAAAGCACTAATTGTCTGTACATGCACTTAATTCTCAGGGAAAAGAAAAAAAAGGGGGAGGGCAGGGAAGTGGGCCACTCGGTCTTGCTACATACACTTTCAATACAGAAGTCTGTATCTCTGATATGACACATTTTATTTTCTAGCTTTTGTTGTGTAAAAGATAGGCCAACCTCTGTTATATCAGTTTCTAAAGTATCTCTAAAATCTCAGGGGAAAAAAACAAAAATCTACATGGACAGCTCAATTGGAAGGGGCAGGCAAAGCAAAAAAAACCAAAAAAACCCCCTAGTTTGTGATAGGAAAGTGACAGAGAAAAAACAGTGGTATCAGCTGATACCACAGCCTTGAAATTTAGTGTTAGGTACTACTCCCCTACATCTCTTCTTTCTACTAAACTTGCTTGATAAAAACTATAAAAGGTACATTCAGAAAGTTTCTCATATGAGATCATACAACTTTTATTACAATATATATTTTAAAGAAAAGATGGCAAGAAGCAGTCAATGACTGGTATAAGGGAAGCTAAGGAAAAAATTTTTCACTTTTGGTGTACAAATGAGGGCAGGCCATTGCAGAAAATCCTCTATCTTCTTTCAATCCCGAAACTACCAGTTCTTTTAAAATTTCAGCTTAATCTTTCTAAGAAAAAGCAAGTCTTTAAAGCCTTTAAAACTGAAGACTTAAAATATGAACAGGCTATGACATGAGGAACTAGTATCTCCCCAGTTTCGCAAATAAGGCTACACTAGAATAATCTGTAAGTATGGAGTGTTTCACTCAGGCTGACAGATCAGTAGCTCAAACGCTGGATTATGATTTAAAAGTATACTGCTGATCAAAGCTTAGAAGAAAAAGAACAATTCTTCAAGAAGTACTGATCAGTCTGCACAAATCTTTCTGTAACAGTCATTTCAATAAATGTATACTGACATTTTTAAGACCTAACATTATGATTTTTCAGAATACATTCAGAGACAAAAAAAGGGAAGATGTCAGAGCACAAGGACAATTGGATTACAGAAAGCAGGAGCCAGCGCAACAAAACAACAGGAAATTTTAGAATTAAGTCAGCAAACAAAAAAATAAAGCTTGAAAGAAGTCACAAGTCCTAATTGGTAAGCAAGACTTACCACCTAAGTGGGGCACTTCTGCTACTACACTATTGCCATCAATTTCCTCAGAAACACATTGCAGGTAACTGCACTATGTCAGAATTAGTGGCCCTACAAAAATCCACTAAACCACACAAGTTTTACTTCAGTTTACATGTTAGGCATCAATGAAACAAAAAAAGTAAGCAACAAATATAATTCAGATAATGATCTGTGTCCCATAAAAACAGGATTATGAAAAGACTGCCACAGTTCCTTCCATGTTGTCACGTCTGAGGAAGTCATTGCAGCTATTGGATATATAAGTGGAAAATCAGATTTTCCTGCATTAGTTGCAATGGCCTCCCATGTCGTGATCGCATCACATTGTTGTACAAATGTGGCCAGCCAATGCCTGTGCTTTAGAAAGGAAGCTGACAAACTGAAAGTCCAAAAAAGCTATAAAGGTGATCTGAATCTGGAAGTAGTGGGGAGAAGGGGGGAGAAGGAAAGGGAAAAAAAAAAAAAAAAAAAAA
>NW_010315647.1:7849-21250 GCF_000700745.2 Antrostomus carolinensis
GCAACATTTACTTAGGTCATGAAGGAAGCTTAAGAAAGAAAACAATTGTGATTTCCTACCCAGGTATTCCTAAAAATTTTCTCGATTATGTACTCTAGTTCAACCAGAAAGTCTGAACTTGAGAACTGGGGATTGATTGACCCAAATTTATTTTTAGGCTAATGTGGCAGGCTTTATTACATTACTGTAATGTAATAATTCTTTTACATGTTAAGATGCTCTTTTAATCTAAAAATGAATGAATATATACAACAGTACTTCTGTAATTTCTTTCTTGGGTGACCAATGGTCAGGACATTGAGCAACAAGACAGTAGAACACTATGTTGATACAGAAAGAAAAATATACAGACCTCGGAGCTTACAGTAACAATAGAAAACATCAAATCCTTAAGATGTATACAAAAGATGCTTCTAATATGAGCCCTAAAAATGTCAGTTCCCAATTCAGTGTATGAAATCAGCTATATACATAGAACCAGAAATGGAAAATTGCTACTTGTCTCAATACAAAATAACGTAATTGAGAAGTGGTGTTTGATAACCTGTAAGAAAAGCCCAGTGGAAATATTACTGACCAAAGCACATTCTGCCTTGTCTTGCCAAACTGCTGGCAGTTGTCCTTGTGCCCCTTCTATATTTAAGAACAAGGAAAGTCTATCACCACATAGTATTTCCAGTACCTGTTCTAAAGCTTTTTGAATGATTATTTTTCAGTGGATGAAGACACTCCAGTATTAAATACATAAAATATAAAATTAATATAGACATAATATAGACAATATAAGCTATTACTCCTGAACAAGTACACTGAGAGCAAGACATACTGTTAAAGTTTGTGCACACTAAAATTCTAAAGAGATTCAGACTTATCTCCATTTCCTTTCAGTTATGTTTTTAAGCCTCAGCACACTGAGCCATGGAATTAAACTAGCATTTGGAAGAAACCCCAACATATTCTCATACTTACCAAGGAAACAACTAATGTGAAGAGCCAGGCATAGATGAAGAAGTAGTCCCCCCCTATTTTAATAATGTAAAGCAGAAGGGATGTCACTGGCAAGAGAATACACTGAGTCACGATAAACTTCTTGATAGCATCCTTAAAAAAAAATCCCAGTGTCTGTAAAGAAAGGATATTAGTGATATTTTCAATATAAATATTGTTGTGCCACAGTGGTTTATGAACTCTTCTCTTCGGTGGATGCACAGAAACAAAGTTAGACAAATTGCAGAACAGCAATAACAATGTGATAAGGAAATCTGAGTCAGTTAAGAAAAGGTGGAAGAACCTTTTCACCTCCTCTCCTGGCAGTTGTTGGCTCTTTAGATCCACATAGACTCCAAGCCCACAGAGATGCACTCTTCCTTAATAAGATCTGACCCAAACCCTTATTTGGTGTTGCACACACATACTTCATTAAAGGAGAAAATAAAAATCTAAGCTTATCTGTCCCTTAATTCATTTACCAATCTATATCCTGGACGTTATGGGATTTTTAGAGAATAGGAAACTCTTAAAGAAACACAGCTACTGTAAAATATCTCGTCTTTGAACAGTTGCCTCCATTCGTGTTAACTTTCAGTTACCACTAAGCTGATTGTCTTAAGTCGAAATATATAGAAGTCCTAACAAGGATTTTTAGATATATATTGGGCATTTTACTCCAAGCTTCTGCTCACATGCAGTTACTACTCATGTAGCTGTCTCAGGTTTTAAAATGAGCATAACTTTAATAGAAGCAAAAGAAATTTCAAAGACCTCTACTTGAATGAATCTGATCTAGTGACTCTGCTAGACACCCAACTAGCTCTTTCAGGAATTGTTACTTCAGTACTTACAGCTATCTGCAAGGCACATAAGTGAGGGGGTTATTATGTAAAGATCCTTCCCAACAAGGTTGTAATAAAAAGCCCATACTACATTAAAGATATGGAACTCGTCTGGAAAGAAAAAAAATACTGGTGAAAGATTTAAATAAGAACTAAGGACTTGAGGCAAGAATTTGGATAGATGCCTTCATGACTATCAGAAACACAAATCAGACATGAACCCACAATTTTAGACTATTCTTTCTGTAGACATATTCACTCTAGTCACACAGTGAACACTGTGGTGATATATTCTTGCTAAGTGACCATTAGTATCAGCAGACACAAGCCCACACAAATGGGGCGCTCCAGAAAACACTGTTCCTTGCCTGCATTTAATATTCCCAGGTAGTGTGGGCTACCTTTTCCAGCAAAACAGTTCTGCAACTAGAAAAGTAAGACTTGTGGCTCTCACACACATTAAGCAGTGGTCCTTTGCTGAAAAGGGTGTGGAGAAGCATGAAAGAAACTCTGTGGGTCATCCTGGACAAAGGAAATTTTTTTTCTGTTTGATCAAGACTCTTAAACTGGTACAAGCCAAGAGAGAGAGAAAACATAATACACAACAGTGTGTTCCTCCTTGATTACTCCTCAGCTCAGCCAGAAAAATGCCTGTTATATAGCTTTTTCATTTTTTAGCTTAGTAAACAGCTGAAGACAGTTACTTAATATAACCTAGAAGAAATCTTAACACAAGCCTGCTGCCAGTGCTGTTTGCACTGGGCTTTCTGAAACACATTAACTACAATCCATTTAGCTCGAGTCTTTATTTTAACTCTTTCTTTACTTTCAGCTCCACAATCTAGGAGGAGCAGAGCTATAAAATTGCATGCTGTCTTTCATCTTTGCCCCACTTCTTTGCTGCTTTCTAAGGCAGATGTGACTTCAAGAGAAACCCTCATTTTCAGCAAGCCACTCCCATGGAAGAAATAATCTATCTGAAGATTATTTCAGAATCATTGCTAGAAATACCAAAGTCTGAGCTGGTACCAGGTATGAATTTGTCTCATTCACTAAAGGACCTAGTCCATCAGTCTGAAATTAAAGATATTAAAGACAGAGATTTGACTGTGTTTGTAAGACATTTGGTATCTGAAATTGGATTGGAGGTGGACTCGGGCTTCAGTTCTTGGCATGAGGACCACTCCAGTGAAAAGAACCTTGTAAAAGCCATCATGCAGGTAGGTTCATCAAACACTTAACACCCATAGGTGTCAGTGCCAAGTCTTCCTTTTCTCACGCGATTAGGCACAATGCTTGCATTGACAACAGTGAAGCACCCAGAGAGCATAGCTCCAAGGAGAAAATGTTTGGAGGATATATCCAGAATCCTTCTTACCCTCCCTAAAGCATACAAAGAAACCACATGGATTCTGCAAGCTCTCAAAACAATTGTAAAGAAGCCCAAGCTGCTAAGTTCAGCATTTGATCCTCTGCTTCTTCTGCACAGAGGTAGGGCCTGATCAAGGCTTGATCAAGTCAAGCTCTACATTCATCAGCTAGTCTGCTCTACTTCTAGTGCTTTACAAGTCCTAATACTAACAGTCTTTAGACTTTTGTGTCCTGGACACAAAGGGCTTGCAGATCTGGCATCAAGATGGAACTTATTCCTCACTAAGGTAGGAGAGACAATCAAGGTGCAGACCTGGTGCAACTATCAGGATTAACATGAAAGGTGACAATGAAAGTTGACTTTTGATGTGTACTAAAGGATTCTGAGTGTCAAAAGGATGTCTAGGCCAGATCAGGGCACAAGCACATTGCAAGAATTAAGACTTAGCCAGCCCGTACAGTTTTTGAGGACTACAGAACAGAAGTGATAGCCAGAGAACAAACAAAATACATCAAATAGGCATTTCCCCAAAGAAGAGATTGTTTGACTCATACTCTGGAAACGCAGGAACATTCCTCCCTCCCTTGATAGGAACAAGACGTTACCCTGCCAGCACGCTCACTGTAAAGTCTGCAGAAGGGAAGGGGATGTCTAGGACTATGGCTCAGAATCACCTGGGATATGAATGGCCATGTGCAACATCATTCTGAGAATGAGTATTTACTGGCTGGTAAGAGAAAAAAGTGATTGTTAGAAGTAACACATATGTTTTTAGAAGCACAGCGGATTTTTATAAGACTAGAGAACTAAACAGAGTATAAAAAGAGTTCCGAGTTGGTCACAAGCTTACGGCTTATGACTAACTGGAACAATCTTCAGATTTGTTCCTAAAGACTGCAGCAGGAGCCACCATTAGCACAGGATCCAAACTTTGGGGGCAGAAGAGGGAACCAAACAAGCCTTCCAATTCCCAGGAATACACACAGATGTCAAGGCAAAATTGTGCAGTGAGAATTTTCACAGTTGGGCTTTCCTGGAAAGAAAATAGTATGCCACTAAATAATTGACATGAACCAAAACAATACAGGATGTGTCAGGACCTACACACTTCTGTTTTAAAGATGATTGAGAGAGGGTGCAAACTGGATCATCACATTTAGAGCTTTTTTTCTCACTTACTTTCTTATTTGTTTGATAAAAAGGAATAAGAAACATAAATTTATCAATTTACCATGAATATAACGAGTTTAGAAACAAACGGATTCTGCTTCTTTAGTACTAGCTCAGTCTTCCTGCCCCTATAGAAACTAGAAGATAAAACTGGCAAATACCAGAGCATCTATACCCTTACTAAAATGAGCCAATCAGCTTTATCCCACATCTGCTACCCAGCCAAATTTCATTTGACTGTAAAAAGAAAAAAAACCCCACAAACTTCCGAGTAGACTTGGAACAGAAAGTACTGTAGACAACACTAGCTGGGTCCAAAAGCAGAAAACAAGTCTTATGCTCTGGCACGAAGTGGCTAATGAACAGATTGAGGTTCCTCTCTCAAAAGGAAAATTTGATCCCATGAGAAACTGATACTGAAACAGGTTACACTAAACTGGCAAGAGAAATTAAGAATGCTAGGGCTGATATTAAGTGGGTACTTAGCAAAAGTACAAATGAAGAGTTGAATTCTCTAATTTAGTAACAACTGACACAAGAAATCACTAAGTGAAACAAAATGAGGAGTAAAGTAATTTCTTGGTTTTGTTTCATCTGTTCAGTGTCCATGAATCAAAACTGCCCCTGTTAAGCAGTGATCCAGACTTCTCAGGAAGGGCATATGAACAGTAAAGAATAGTTCACCCAAAAATGAACAGCTGAGTATGCAATGTTCTTTGTTCCACTGCTAGAATGCACGCTTTTCTCTGCTCAGAGACATGGGCTCATGCAGAGACGACCTGGTATGGCATGGGTCCTTCTGCAACAGTCACAAAATGTCACTGCTCTTATTTTTATGCAGTGCGAGTAGAAATGTTCCTAAAACTAATGATCTTTGTCACAGATATGGACTTACCAGTCCATTTAACCAACCAAACCTATTGAAGATGTTAGGTTGTTATAAGTTCTAGCTACAATACCTGTTGATTGAAGCCGTGTTTCTCTTCTATGACAAATGTGTTATACAAACTCCATGGGAGACCGGTCACTGCACTGAAGAGAGTTGCAAGCAGCAGAAATACCAATGAATGAACAATCTAAAAAAAAAAAAAAAAAACCAAAACAAAACACCACCAAAATTTCTGATATTTACTGATTTGCACTAACATTAAAAATTCCAGGTGTTAAAAATGAATTTTATGTCAGTGGTTTAACTGAAACTGATCAGAAGATGAAACTAGATAAAAATCACAGAAATGACATGTTTGTGATGCTTAGATTATTGATCGCTGGCATAGCTTATTATGTTAAAGAAAGAAAAAAATATACTGGTTAAACAGATTTAAATAAAAACTAAGGATTTGGGACAAGAAGTTGGATAGATTTCTAATATACAGCACAAAGATAACATAAGCAGGAACCTTAAATTTCTTAGCTTTTCAGATCGCATCTAGGATTAGTAGAAAAACAACACCCAAGCAAAAAGCCCCCAAAAACCCAACCCACCACTTCATTCGACTGAAGTAGCTTTGAGACTTTTATGTTTTTAACATATAAGGCTATTTTAATTAGTAAGCTATCTTAAAAGTCACATACTGTTACCAGTTCTAGGACTGACCCAATCATTGTGTTCACCAGAAAATATGTTAGTTTTCCTATATTGTACCTGTAGCTAAATCCCACTTCAAGTACATGCAAGCTTAAAAACAAAAATTATAACAGTATAGTTCATGGACCAAACATTTGCACTAAAATTTAAAGACTGCTTACCTCATATTCTGGTCCGAACCCAGCACGATCAGAGATGTGACCAGACAGATTCCAGAGAAAAGGAATTCCTCCACAGAGGAGAATCATCTTGAAAACAAAAACACATAGCACAGGGAATATGAAACAGATTGTTGCCTTACTCTACTAAAATTGCAGCAGAATAAGGAACTTTTAAGGGTGAATGAGAAAAGCCTGGAATATTTGGCAATGGTTCATTTTTACTTTACAGAAGTAGATCAAGGGGGTTTTTAGTTTGTTTGTTTTCCTGGGACATACTAGCATATTTCCAAGCCTATTTACTGAAGATTTTGCTGCTATATTGGCCTAGACATAAAGTACATTTTTCAGAAGATATTAAAATTCATTTGCCCTATTGTTGTACAACATCCCATCTCTAGCAGGGGTGTGCAAGGTTCAGCAACTTGACTGCAACGGGACAGTCTCGCCTGCATTCCCTCCTGAGAGAAAAGCATTCCGAATAAGGCTGTAATTTCATTTTCAGTATTAGTGCTGCTTCAACTCTTTTCAGAAAGCTTCATGCTCTCCTCCTTGTGCCTCACAATGCCTCTTGCCATACAGGCTGCCAAGGAACAGGGAGTGGACTACTTGGGACATATCACCAAAGAAATGCTTGACACAGAGCTACTGAAGCAAGTGCTAACTGTAGTTCAAGGCAAGGGCTGGTAGTGTCTGTTAAACAGCTTGACTTCCAAATGTTTCAAATTCACTTTCTTGGTAAGTGTTGCATCACCATATATACAAAAATCAGCTTTCAAGTAGGCAGCCTTCCAGTATGGACAGTACCACGTTTTTATTTACTTGTTTATTTTTGAAAAGGCTTAATCTTATAACCTAACTATTAGAGTGCATTTTGAATGTCAGCAGGAGATGGAAAGGACCAAAGCAAGCTTGTTTCTCTTTTGCTGGCTACCTGTAAGTTTCAGAACCAGAAATCCTAGAAGTACCAATACCAAGACAGTATGATGATGATACTACTTCTTAGTTAAAAATAAACCCACATAATTAATGCCTGAAGTAAATCAAAGCATACTATTCATTCTAACACAGCATCTCCCCTTCAATTAACTTGCTAGGTTAATGAATCATACTTCTACCTGCTAAAAGCAAAATGTTCCAAAACTACCATCCAATTGCATCAACTTTGTCCACAACAGCCTCTTTCAAGTTCAGGCAGTTCCAATGCAGGATGCCATTTATGCTCTAAGGAAGTGGCAAAGAGACAATAGAGGCCACCTCACTTTAGCTCTGCTGGAATCTGATAATCCCAGGACAGATTCTGAGAAACAGGAACACACAGCTCAGTATCACAGAAAGGAGCAATAGCCCATCATCACATACATGTAGAGAAGAAGCGGCAAGTACCCTACACATCAGGGGTAACAGCTTGATTGCAGAATAGAATAATGGAATCATTTATGTTCAACAAGACCCTTAAGATCAAGTCCAACCGTTAACCCAGCACTACCAAGTATATCACTAAATACCTCCATCAATGGTGACTCAACCACTTCCCTAAGCAGCCTGTTCCAGCGTTTGATAACTCTTTTGGTGCAGAATCTTTTCCTAATATCCAATCCTAACTGCCCTTGGTGTAACTTGAGACCATTTCCTCTTGTCCTGTCACTTGTTACTTGAGAGAAAAGACCAACCCCCACCTCTCTCCACCCTCCTTTCAGGTAGTTGTAGAGAGTGAGAAGTTCTCCCCTCAGCCTCCTCTTCCCCAGGTTCAACACCCCCGAACTCAGCACACTTGTGCTCCAGGCCCTTCCCCAGCTCCACTGCCCTTCTCTGGACATGCTCCAGCACCTCCATGTCCTTCTTGGAGTCAGGGGCCCAACACTGAACCCAGCACTCGAGCTGCAGCCTCACCAGTGCAAAGAGTAGAAAAGGACAATCCCTGGTCCTATTGGCCACACTATTGCTGATACAGGCCAGGATGCTATTGGGCCTCTTGGCCACCTGGGCACACTGCTGGCTCATATCCAGACGGCTGTCAACCAACATCCCCAGGTCCTTTTCCACCAGGCATCTCTCCAGCCACTCTTCCCCAAGCCTGTGGTGTTGCATGGGGCTGTTGTGATCCAAGTGCAGGATCTGGCACTTGGCCTTGCTGAATCTCATACAATTCGCCTCAGGAATGAGAAACGTATGAAGAAGCTGTCTGAAATCTAATTAATAGCCTTAGTTACAATACCATTGCTGCAGCCTTCAGACCAGAGGTATTTTCTCAATTAGGAAGAATGCTGCAGCCATGACAGCGTAAAGGTAAGCAGGAAAAGGTTTGTACATCATGTCTTTTATTTTTTTTATTAGGTTGATCACAGTAAGCGGAACAAGCAGGTGGGTTTTTTTGGAAACACAAGCTCTTCTTCAAGTCTGAAGTGAAGCCAGCAGACTTCAGTACAAGTGAGAACAAGTTCTCAGAATCTAAGAAGATGCGTATCAAGTCCAGAGGTGTTAGCAGCAGCAGCAGATGGAGGAAGATTAGAGTGAGTTGGATATTCAGTATCTCTGCTAAGTCCACGGTACACAGCTGGAAGTTCTCAATGTTTCACAAGCTATTATCTCAAAAAATAATCACCCTAGTGATTTGGATTACTCCAAAGGTAATGACTACTTTATCACTCAAAGTTCTCCAGCTGCTAACTAATTCAGCTCTGAACTTTCTTCCAAGCTTGTATTATCTTTTCAGCGTATAATTGACATTACTGACCAGAAGCAGCTTTACATGCCTCCAAGATTGTCTAGTTTTTTAGACAAGTTAGTGCAGTTGGGAAAGTGCTATTATCTAGATTTTATTCTGATCTTTAAAACATACTAAAAAAAAGGTACCATAAGGGTGTTTTCCAATTCTGTATTCCAAGAAAACCTCTTGTCCTGGGATGACAATGAGGGTGCATGCCTGGAATTTCCATTCAAGTGTAATTTTCCCTTTGCAGGAATAAAATAATCAGAAAAAAACTGATGGTGCTTTCCTATGGAGAAGGGAAAGTAAAGGAACACAATTTAAAGGACAGGAATTCTAAACACAAGGGCAGAAGAGAGGACTAGCTGTGGAGATCTTCCAAAGCTCACAGTTGGCTACGATATACTTCACTTACATCGTTCAAAATGGGACTTGAGTGTTCAACCACAAACACAAATTTTATGATTTTAACATAAAACTCATTAAAAAAAATATACAAATGGCAGCCTTTCAAAAGTCCGTGGCAATGCTGCAAAGATGGAAGTGCCCAACCAATGTCCAACACCAACAGAAGTAATGTAAAACAATGTACGGAATTCAACGAAGAAACCTTTCTGCAGGGGTGACTGGGTATTAGGGATACTATATGGTTGTAAGTTACTCAGCTCTAGCTAAGCAAAACTTATGTTAATGGCGCTATAATGAAGAAATGTGATGTAGGAGCCACTGGACTTGCAAGAGTTATCTCGCTTCCACAAAGCTCTGCAACCTCTGCAGCAAATTTGTGAATGCAGGCACAGCTGAAACAGTGAAACAACAGGTAAGCTAAGGTGCTTGACTTTGTAACTGGTTTTGACTGCTTCTTGACTTTGTAACTGGTTTTGACTGCTGCTAAGGAAGTACCAGCATAGTCTGGGTTTTGTGGCTCAGTTGTGTTAGCTGGACGCAGTAATTTCTTTAACAGATCCATCAGTTGCCAAAATCACTGTGGACTCTTTATTACAATAACAGGAACCAAACAGAAAGAAAAGTTCACGAGAAAAAGCAAAGGCTGTGCTTTTCCTACACAGGCACAATCACAGAATGGTTTGGGTCAGAAGGGACCTTTAAACATATCTGGTCCAACTGCCTTCCCATGGGCAGAGACATCTTTCACTAGATCAGGTTGCTCAAAGCTCCATCCAGCCTGATCTGGAACACTTCCGATGAAGGGGCATCCACAACTTCTCTGGGAACCTGTTCCAGTGTCTCACCGTCCTCACTGTAAAACTTGTTCCTTACATCCAATCTAAACCTACCCTCTTTCAGTTTGAAACCGTTCTCTCTTGTCCTGTCACTCCAGGCCTTTGTAAACAATCTCCATCTTTTTTATAAGCCTCCCTTCAGTATTGAAAGGCCACAAGAAGATGTCCATAAAAGCTTTCCTTCTCTAGGCTGAACCACTCCAACTCTCAGTATTTCTTCATAGGAGAGGTTTTCCAGCCCTCTGACCGTTTTTGTGACCATTCTCTGGACCTGCTTTGACAGGCCCATGTCTTTCTTGCACTGGAGACACAATAGCAGTACTGCAGGAGGGGTCTTACTATAGTGGAGTAGAGGGAACCACCTCCCTCCATCTGCCAGCCATGCTTCTTGTGATACAGCCCAGGATATGGTTTGGTTTCCGGGCTGCGAGTACACGTTGCCAGCTCATATCCAATTTTTCATCCACCAGTATCTCCAAGTCCTTCTCCACAGCACTGCTGGGGAATCAATTTATCCTCCAGTCTGTGCTCATACTGGGGACTGCCCTGACCAAGGTGCAGGATCTTGCACTTGGTCTCGTTGAACTTTATGAGGTTTGCACAGGCCCACTCCTCAAGCCTGTTGAGGCCACCCTGGATGGCAGGCCTTCCCTCTTGCACATGAACTGCACCACTGAGCTTGGTGTCACCTGCAAACTTGCTGAGGGTGCACTCAGTTGTACTATGTCACTGAAGATATTAAATAGTATTTGTCCAAATATGGACCGTTGAGGGACACCACTGGTTTCCACTTGAACACTGAGCCATTGGCTATATAACTCTTCAGATGCAGCCATCCAGCCAGTCCTTTATCCATCTAACAGTCCATCTGTCAAACCCACAGCTCTCCAGTTTGGCAGCTAGAATGTTGTAGGGGAGTATAACAACAGTAAGCCTGCACAGACTGCTGATACAGCTCTTTGTTTAGCAGTGCAAGAGAGGCTCATCCCAATCATGTACATTTTCCTTAAAAACAACAAGAGAAGCTGTCTGGGCTAAAGCTCTTGAAATCATGATAAAGATTCAGAACCTTTTGACTTGTTGCACTTGCCAGGTGGTACCCTCTCACCCTGTCCACTAATCCACTGTTGGAGGATAGCTTCTCTTTTCAAATGAAATACTGTCTCTAAAGTCAGCCAAAAACATAGAAACTTTTCAGATTCACACAAAAATTGTCTTGAGTTCTACTCAGCATACCAAAAAGCCCAACATGAATATAACAGCTAGACTGACACACGTATAACAACATTTTTACAAATTCATATAAAATGGAAAAACGTACAGGTTTGGCTGCACAAAAGAGATCAGGAAATGCAACAGTTAAGAGAGGTCACAATTCTTAAGTACTGGTTTTGCATCACAGCTATACAGTTACATGACTATTTTACAATTCTATTTTCATTCTCTTTTATAACTGACCTTTTTGCTTCCTTAAGTTCATCATGTTGTAGATCACACTCTAATTGTACTTTGCAATGCCAGGCATTTCAGGATCCCTTTTTGACCCAGCTGTGTTACTGATGAGCAGTACATTTCAGCAGTTAAGTCAGAAAAGGTTTCTCTTAAGACTGTTTGTATATCACACATGTAAACATTTTGTCCTAACTCCATAGCTCTGTTTTTTCATATATGCCACCATAATTGTTCTTATGCTGAAACAGCATACACTGGTACTCTTCCTGTTCTTACAGGCTTTTCTTTCTACCTTCTACTTAAATTTTATCTAAAAATGAAGGTAGCTGCATCCCTGCAAACACAGAACAGGTCTTTATTTATAACAATTTAAAATTATTTTAATGTTGCTTAATTATTTGGCAGTGGAAATCATAACAGGTCAGTTGTGCCACTAAAACATAATAATATATGTTGCAGTAGTGCAGTATGACTCAGCACTGTATAAAAAAAATTAAATGTAGCCTGAATAATTCCTTCTTTTTATATGGCAAATACAGCCACAAAGAGAAACACAGAATCCTAGGCCTCCAAATTTCAGTGTTTGACATAAAACACCAGACTGGCAACAGTGCAGCTGCACAGGATGACTGATTCAAAGTATTTCACAGTTTAAGTACATGAAAAGTATCATGTGAATGCTAGAGTAGCTCAGGTACTTACAGTGCCCTCAACTTCTGAATACAGGCCTGACCAAAAGCTGAAAGTACTTTTGTCCAGCTGATACAGACGAGACTTTTCAAATGTTTCTGAATCCATGATCTGTCCTAATTCCTGTGGTACATGTGTTGTTGTTCTATACACCCGTCTCTGAAAAATTAGAAAAGAAATTCAAAGTCCACCTCCAATATTTTTAAGGAGATATTAAAGTAACACATAACACAGTCCCACGGCCCACCACAGAAAGTTTAAAACAAAACCCCAAACCCCACAAAATAACAGATATTCCTAAATACCTGCTTTCTATCAAGTTCCAAATATAAAATTCAAGTGTAATTATTATGTTATAACCAGAAAACGAGTTGCCTACTTATTAATTTATGTCCAATATAGTTACCACATAAAGATCACACAAACTCAGTTTTTCCCCAGGATGACTTACTGCACCACAACAAGGACTGAGCAGAGTTTTGAAACTAAACACTAGATTCTCCCTCGCCAACCATGCAACTTCACCAGAAAACGTATCTATGATGTGGCTGCATAAATGAGGTGCTATTTCATTTCCAGTAAAGAACTTGCCACCTTCAATTTTTTAACTGCCTTATCTTGTTTCAGTACGTTTATCCCTTCTCAAAGGAAAAGCTCCTACCTTTTGTCACTTCAAAATACATTCTTCCTCTGACAGGAGTACCAGGCCGCAGTCTCACAGATGACTTAGCTGATCTAATGGCGCACAAGAGTACGCAGCATCGCTTCCTGCCCTCCCAGCAGCAGTTTCCCCAGCTGTGCTGGCTCTGGCAGGGACGGAGTTAATGTTTTCAGCAGCCTGCACGTAGTAGGCTTTACATTTGTGGAAAATGCAGTGTGTGTTGAGAACACACAGGTGTTCTGGCTCCACAGTGTCAAGGCTTCGCTCTCTCTCTCTCTTCCCCAGTGAGCGGGCTGGGGGTAGACAAGAGGGTGGAAGGCAAAATAGGCAGGACAGCTGACCTGAGCCGAGCAAAGGGATACTGCATGCTGTAGCGTGTTATACTCAGCAGTAAAAACTGAAGTAGAGAAAGAAGAAAGTGGAGGGGGGGAGGGTCTGACTTCCAAGGTGACTGTCACTTGGAGACTGGCCACGTATCGGCCTGCTGGTGGGAGGTGGTGAGCGACTGCCAGTGAAACGTGGTG
>NW_010315648.1:0-18211 GCF_000700745.2 Antrostomus carolinensis
AAAAAATTAGCAGTGCTAAAAACTACTGCTGACACCAGCCATGGACACAACCCCTGGGACACCTTCATGAAGCATCTCCAACCTCAGACCCAGAGGAAGAGGATGGCCAGGACCACAACACACCCATTTTCATTCACCCCTCTGATATTTTTCTCTGAGGCAAGAGTCTGTGGATAGAGGTTTTTGGGGAAAAAAAACAGGAATCTTCCCACTTTCTCAGCCCTTAACACACATTTTTCACCCCACTTGCAAAGCCTTGACCCCCCCAAAGGGAAAGGCAAAAGCAATGGCCATGTGTTGATGTTCCTCTGCTCCTCTGGCCAGCACTATGTCCCAAGTTAAATGACCAACATTCCTCTATCACCAGGATTTTTATGCCCCAAATGCCATCAATAACCATATTTTTAAAGAATGGTGACTACAGGAGGTGTTAGGTAGGCAAGTGGCAACCCAGCACTGAGGAGGAAGGGTTGAGAAAGGTCAGGATGAGGCAGAAAAGACAAAAAAAAGCAATAGAAACAGAGATGAAAAGTGGGAAATCAAAGATCAGAGGTGACCACCAGCTCCTCTTTCCTCAGAGACCTCTGAGGACAACCCATGGTCCTGCCTTGCAGCTAGAACAAGTCCAGAACCCATGGTCCAGCTGGAGCAGCTAGAACAAGTCCAGAGGAGGCCACAAGGACGATGCGAGGGCTGGAGCAGCTCTGCTGTGAGGACAGGCTGAGAGAGTTGGGGCTGTTCAGCCTGGAGAAGAGAAGGCTCCAGGGAGACCTTCTAGTGGCCTCCCAGTACCTGAAGGGGCTCCAGGAAGGTGGGGAGGGACTTTGGCCAAGGGCAGGGAGTGACAGAACAAGGGGTGATGGCTTGAAAGTGGCAGAGGGGAGATGGAGATGAGATGTGAGGAAGAAATTCTTTGGTGTGAGGGTGGTGAGACAGTGTCCCAGGTTGGCCAGAGAAGCTGTGGCTGCTCCTCCCTGGAAGTGTTGAAGGCCAGGCTGGATGAGGCTTTGAGCAACCTGGTCTAGTGGAAGGTGTCCCTGCTGCTGGCAGGGGGGGTGGGACTGGATGAGCTTTAAGATCCCTTCCAACCCAAACCAGTCTGGGATTCTGTGCTCTTTAAAACAGTTCAGCTGTTAATTATGAGCAACCACATTCCCTGCAAGCTCACCTTCCCACAGAGGACAGGAGAGGAGCCAAAGGGGAACCAAAGGGACCTGCAGGCACCTGGCTCACCCTCATCAGCCTAGTTTAGCACTGCAGGGCTGATTCCTTCCCCACCCCCACCAAGGAGACCCACATCCACCCCAGGAAGGGAACCACATGGGACAGACCTGGAAACTCCCCAGACCCACAGTTGAGGTGCCCTCAGCTCTACCCACAAACCCCCCAAGAGACCCACAAAGCTCATGCTTGGCCAGAGGTACCACTGCTGCTCACCTTCCCAGCACCCTGCTCCTGTGACTTGTCCAGGAGGAGTTTCTGGGTAGTCTAAGATGCTAATTACTCCTATTAATGCACTATAATTAGCAGCCACTAGCTCACTTTCCTCCTGCTGTTGTCCACAGCCTGCACAATCTGCTAGCAAAGCCCAGTAAAACCAGCAGCAGCTCCACACCACACATTCCAACATCTGCCCAGCAACTATATTTAGCATTATTTATAAACCTCCAACAGCTGGAAGTTTGGAGAAGAGCCATCTGAGACATGAAAGGGTCTAAATACTCATCTCCAGGGGAGACAAAGGGTCTTCATTTACCTCCCCACTCTCCTGGCACAAAAGAGGTTTGGAGGTGAGGACCAGGTGGTAGATGTTCCTCTATGAGCCTCTTCCTGCAGCCACACAGGGTAATTAAACCCTCCCCAATCCCAGCTGCATGAATCAATTATGGGTTTGGGACGTAGTAAATCCAACAAGAAGAGGTGGTGGGGGCAGGGACTTTAATTAAAGACTTTAATTCCAATTAAAACAGGTTTAAAAATCAACTCATTCTAATTAAATTAAAGACTTTAATTACAATTAAAACAGGTTTAAAAATCAACTCATTCCTGGTTAGCTTTGAGTTTTGCTCTTTTTAGTCCTTTTATTTTTTTGGAGCAGGGGTGTGGAGATGGTTCCTCTTCAGCCACTCCCCAAAGAATTAATTTTTCATTTAATTAGGCAGGGGGGTTGGACTAAATGATCTTTAAAGATCTTTTCCACCTCAAACCATTCCATGAGTCTATATTTTTTTGGGAAAACAAGGCACTTTCACTGCCAAGCTCCATCTTGGAGACCATGGACATCATCACCATCTTCCAACCTAAACCCCCAAGCAGAGCAGGCAGCTCCAGCTGAGCCAAGTGAGTGCCCACCAAGACCAGGGATTGTAGGAGAGACCTACTGGCTTCATGACAGCCCTGCTCTCACCTGGAGCTTCCTTCTAGCCAAGCTCTTTGCTAATAACTACCAGTAAATGGAGGAAATAAAAGTGCCCAACGGAGCCACAGAAGAGAGGACTTGGGCACCAGCTCACTGGGGGAAGGTGCAGAGGACAGGAGCAGCTCAAGGCTTTCCCACTGCAGATGGGATGTGAGGAAGAATTTCTTTGCTGCAAGGGTTCTGAGGCATTGGAAGGGGTTGCCCAGGGCAGTGGTGGAGTCCCCATCCCTGGAGGGATTTAAAAGACAGGTAGACGTGGTGCTGAGCAACATGGTTTAGTGGTGGACTCATCAGTGGTAGCTTTATGGTTGGACTCAATGATCTTAAAGGTCTTTTCCAACCTAAATGATTCACCAGCTTCAGAAAGGACAAGGACAGACAAGCTCCTTGCTGGCTGATTTCATGTTCCCTGCTCACACACAGAGTCCACCACATTCATCCATCTCTAAAACAAGCACCAGGGCACAATATCCAGATGTTTTACAGCACAAGGAGCAGCTCCAGGCTGAGCAGCACCTACCCTGGTCCCCAGGGCCACCAGCCAGGAGGTACCAGGAGGTTTTTCAGGATATTTTCTCATCTGCAGCACTACCTGCTGCCATGGAGACTGGGCTTGAGTTTCCATGTGAATGTCTGCAGCAAGAAAGCTCTTAAATTCTTAAAATCAACGGATTGTTACATCAGAGACTTTTTTTTATATATTTTGCTGTTAAACTGCTAAAAAAGGGAAGCCACCTGCTGCCTAGATGTACCTTGAAGTCCCAGGTAAAGAAGCTACATGGGTTCTATCAAATCCATTAAAATAAATCAGCAGAGGCATCACTCTGCTCAGGAAACCAGAGGGGAGGTTTCTAGACACCCTCCCTTCACCCCATGAGATAAAATTGGGTCCCTGATGCAACAGAGCCTGATATCACCCACCATCCTCCACCCCAGCCCAGTCTTATTGAGCTGGAAGGAGGTTTTGCTCAAGGTTTGGAGCCTGCAGGTGCTGAAGAGCATCACCATGGTCCTCCCTGCCCAGCTGTACTGGTGTGACCAGTGCTGAGCACTACACAGAGGAAGCCCTGCTGCCAAGGTCTCCTGCAAAGCCTGTGGAACCCCTTTGGAGAGAACCTCAACAGTCCTCTTCCTCATTTATACACTTCAGACCAGTTCCTAAGAGGGGGGGACAAATGTCAGCAGAGATACATCACCACCTGGGTGACTGTCACCACAGGACAGCAGCTCCTGCCAGGGGAACAAGGTGAAGATTTGTTCTCTGGTCAGCAGTTCCTGGAGGGGATAAAATCCACAGCAGTTTCTTTATGAGTTGAAATAAAGAATTTCTTTTTTCTTCCAAAAATTAAATTACAAAGTAGCGTGGTTTTGATGTTCCATTTTTGTTGCTTTGAGGGATTTTTCTGATTAAAAACCAGTCTTGAAATATAGATTTAATAGTGAAAAAAATTAAAATCAAAGTACTTCAGCTTTCCACCACGACCCGTATTTCTCCCTCCAACTCATTTGGCCAGTTTCCATCTAAAATGCTAATTTCCTTAAAACACATTTTGCTACAAATGAAACCACAGTGTTGAAAATTTTCTTGCAAGAGCACTTGGTGCCTCATTCTGTACATCTTGAAGAGGACAATTAATGGAAGATTGATGGAAGATCTCATCACCTCTCTATTCCACAGGGCATGGCAGGGGCTGGATGATGAAGCCCACGGGCATCAATAGCCACAAATCACTTGACAGATTTCTGGCTGAGGACAAAGAGAGGACATTTGACTTAAAAAAGATGCTGGAGACCCTGTCTTGTGAAAAAAACAACTCAGCAAAGCCAAAGATTTAAAAGCCAGGTCTTCAAAGGAAAGTCACCTGTGGATAAGACACTTAGGCACAGCTGGCAGATGGCATCAGGTGAGGAAGAGTATGGTGGGATGTCAGCTCCCAGAAAGGAGGCAGGGGCATTAAATTCTGTCCTGGTTTGTAGCTGGGATTTGTTAGGAGAGAAACACTGAGAACACACTGATGTTTGCATTTGTAGCTGGAAGTTGAAGGACTTTGCATTTTGCTGGTATGCAAGTGCAAGATCTCAGGGGTGGGGAATATTGCAATGAATCAGCTCCATGGGCATTGGGCTCTGCCAAGGGGCTGTTCCATCTCCTGTCCCCCATGGGCAGGAGATCCATGAGGGGCTCTTCCTCTCTTGCTCTCTCTGGCTTTGGCTCGGGCTCTGGCTCTCCTGGGATTGTGGTTTTGGGATTGTCACTCTGGGAATGGGCTGGGCTTGGTCAGTGGGTGCTGAGAAATTGCACCATCACTCATTTGCATTTATTATTATTATCATTAGTATGTTAATATTCTTATATTATTTATTATTATAATTATCATTAGTATGTTAATATCATTCTTATTTTAAGTTTTATTTTATTTCAATGATTAAATTGTTCTATCTCACCCTACAAGTCTCCTTCCCCTCGCCCCCCAATCCTCTCCCCTGTTCCCTGGGTGGGGAGGGAGTGAGCGGCTGCATTTGGCTGCCAGCCCAGTGCTGCCCCAGTGAAACCAGCACAAATTCCTACACATCCCAGACCAGCGTTTTAAAATCCAACTTCAACGTCTGGCATGGGAAAGGTCTGTACTGGAAACTCATCTGGTGAGCTCCGGGGAAAGGGGTCTCCAAGATCAAAGTTACTGGTCCCCTGGGCACGAGTCATCACGACTGAATTATGGCAAACAGCCAAAGTCAATAGCACACCCCTGGCTCCTTAAAACAGCCAAATCTAGAGAAGAACCAGCTGAGAAGGACAAATTGGGAACTGCTTTAAACAGCCTGGGAGTTGTCCAAAAGCATGAGAGTTGAGGAAGAAGGCAGGAGGGATTAAATTAGAAAATTAGATGATTTTCTAATTTTAATTCTAAAATTAATTTCTAAATTAGAAATTTTTTTAATTCCAATTTTCTACATTTTTTTAATTCCAATTTTCTACATTTTTTTTTAAATTACAATATTGTTAGTCTTCCTCTGCAGACTTATGAATTTCACCACTTTTCTTACTACAGCAACACCTCCTCAGTTCACACCAGTCCCCAGAAGAGCAGTTGCCAGTAAAACCAGTTGACAAACAAACGTCAGAAGAGGGAACATCTCAACAGGATCCATCAGGACTTGCTTCTTCCTGTACTAGAGACCTGCCACCCTAACCTCACCATTTCCTTCCTTCCAAGCAAATCCAGCTGCAGCCAGATCCACAAACACCTCTGTGCCTGCAGTGACCTCATCCATCTCATCACCACCTTCATCAAAGCCACCCCTCTTGGGCTCAATGCTCAAGGTCATCTAAGCTCACCTTGGACTCCACCAGCTCTAAGAGATGTCAAGTTACATTCAAACCATTAAAGAGAAATATTGCAATAAAGAAAATAATAATTAGTAGCCTCTGCCTGAGTATTTTGGCTTTTTACCTGATTGCTCATTAGAGTAACTCCTTTCCCCAGGAGATTTTATGGTGGTGAGACAGAGCAGAGGGACACAAGGAAGGCCCCACCTGGCATACTGCGTCCAGTTATGGAGCCCCCAACACAAGAGAGACCTGGAGCAGCTGGAACAAGTCCAGAGGAGGCCACCAGGATGATGTGAGGGCTGGAGCAGCTCTGCTGTGAGGACAGGCTGAGAGAGTTGGGGCTGTTCCGCCTGGAGAAGAGAAGGCTCCAGGGAGATCTTATAGTGGCCTCCCAGTACCTGAAGGGGCTACAAGAAAGCTGAGGAAGGACTTTTCATAAGGGCAGTTAATGACAAAACAAGGGGAAATGGGTTTAAGCTGAAAGAGGGGAGGTTTAGATGAGATATTAGGAAGAAGTTCTTCACTGTGAGGGTGGTCAGACACTGGAACAGGTTGCCCAAGGGAGTTGTGGATGCCCCCTCCCTGGAAGTGTTGAAGGCCAGGTTGGATGAGGCTTTGAGCAACCTGGGCTAGTGGAAGGGGTCCCTGCTGCTGGCAGGGGGGTTGGAACTGGATGAGCTTTAAGGTCCCTTCCAACCCAAACCATTCTGTGATTCTACGAAGGACATTCCCTGCACATACCTCCTGCAGCCAGGCAGGAGAGTCATACCTGAGCAGATGAGTCCTGGATTTCATTGGTTTCTTTTGACACCTAGACAGTTGGGAGAGAGAAAGAGGGGAAAAAAAAAAAATATCACTGCCCAAGGACCTGGACTGACTGAAGCACGTGCTTGGTGTTGGCTCCAGGACTGGAGAGCACGCTGCATCTGACAGCACAGGGAACATCCAGGACAGGTACACTGGGAACCAGTCACTCACAGTGACACGAGGGAACAGCTTTGGATTAAACCTCTCAAGTTCTTGGATGGTTTTTTTGCAGTTTCTTTTGGTTTTGAAGCTCATCCAAGTCCTGAGGAGGCGAGCAAGGGATGGGAACTGGGGTGTGATGGGAGGCAGAATTATCCTGTGGGTTCCCAGTTGCAATTAACATCCTGATGCTTAAAACAAAACCTTCTCCCTACTGGGTAAGCCACTAGAACCATCCAGGTGAGTGGTCCAGGCCTACAGAGCACAGGATAATACAGATACTAAGAGTAGGTTATGAGGAGCCCATCACCTTGCAGGTTCAAGAGGACACATCTGGTAGCTTTAAAGTCAGAGATTTGTCCTTACTTCTTAGCTCTAAGGAGCAAATCCAACTTATCTCAGAGCTCCAGCCAGTACCTAAAGGCTGCCAGCATGAGAAGTGCCAGGTGTCACTTTGAGGATGACCATGGGTCACACTTATGGGAACTCAAGACACATGGATGTCCCTTAGAGTGGGCAGACAACCAGCACCAGGATCTTGGTGAAAAGAAACATTGGGCAGGACCCAGAGAGGGCAGATGCTCCATCCCACACCCAGTTCCCTCCCCTGACACCCCAGCAGCTCTCCCAGCTCCTCACTAGACCATCAGAAGATGGTATTATCCATGGGAGGTTCACACCAAACGCTGACATGAGGCACTCACCTCTTCAGTAAACCTTTTGCAGGCAGCTACAAAGCCCTTCTAGATACCTGGCTCAGAGAAATGAGGCACCTCCTTGGGCCAACTCCAGCAAACGTGGGTGTTTCATGTCTTTGGGGGATTCACAATGTGATCTGAGCTTTTTGGCACAGGTATATTTCTTGAAAAATTGCCAAACAAAAGGAAAATCCACAAAAATCCCACTTTCTAGCCATGTGGGTGAAACAGTGGAGACAACCTTTGAAAGGATGATGCCCCAATCTTGCTGGGAGCAAGTGAGAATGTTGAAGTGATGTACAAATCCCTCCCAAAAGCACAGCTGCAGCGTTACTCAACAGCTACTCAACCCTTCCCTGTGTCAAACACATGAGCACATACAGTCCTACACACACCCAGGAGTTCTTTGGCTCACAAACTCTCCCTTTAACTCATCCTCTCATTGCACCAAACCCATCTATGACTTGAAGGGAGGGTCTGGGTGGTGAAAGAACCACCACCCCATGTGCTGGCCACCATCACTTCATTGCATCTCAACCTCAAACCGGAGACTCAAGTACATCCAAGCTGCATTAATGCCCTTGGGTTGGTCCTTTCATTCAAACTGTGTTACACCAGAGAAGAGTTTGGGTCAGCAACCCCCAAATTTGTCAGAAAATACCCTTATCCACACCTCTGGCCAAGCTGGTGACCGCTCCCATGAGGAATCAGAGTGGTTGATGTTGAAGGAGCATGTGCATGTTGAGTTGTAGCTGTGGCAGTGCTCACCAGCAGCTGCTGGGTCTCCCATCATGAAGGTCAGTTGCTGTAGAGCACCCTGGGGAGGAAGAGACACAGAAACCACTGTTTATCCACATGGTTCCTCCAGAGGAAAGGGAAAAGTCTGAGGAGGGGTGGGGGGATTGTCTCCAGCCTCTCATAGCCAGGGTCTGCAAAAGCCCTGTTGAAAACAAGGGTGTGTGAGGAGAGAGACCAAAGGGAAATGAGGCCACCTGCTCTGACCTGCTGGAAATCTTTTGCTTGTAAAGTCCTGAGAGCAGGGACTTGATCTTCAACACATGCACAGGACACCTCCCCAACCAAATACTTTGCATGTTGACTGCACAGATGACTTCCATACCTGGTACAAGTCATGGTCAACAAGAAAGGATGAGTTTAAGTCTGTAACCTCGAGGTCTCTCCTGCTGACTTAACCACTGGCACTTGTGTTGCCCTGACCCAAAATCAAGCCCTTTGCACAATTCAAAGCCTTTGCAAAGTTCACCCTCCCCAACCATGGAAATAAAAGGTGGGTTTTAGGAAGAGAAAGCAATGGATTCCTTCAGAGAGAGATGCAACCTCACTTCATGCAGCTAGAGCAGACCATGTCCTCAAACACAGACCCTTCTCACCTTGAAGGGGGTCTCAAAGGACTCCACCAGGCCTCCGATGATGATCAGTCCCTCAGTGTTCACTCCCATCCCAAAATGATTGGACCAGCTCACTCTGTCCACCAGCCGACAGTCCACGTGCAACTCCAACCTCTCCAAGGAGATGCTGAGAGCAACCTGGTGCCAGTGTCCATCGCTGAGAAAGGAAACTGGGAACCTGGGTGCCCCAGAGGGAGAAGGGAAGAGGCACAATATGAAACTGAAGTCCTACACCTTGTGCAGGACTAGGCTTCACCCTTCCCAGCTCCCAGGGTCCTTCACGTATCCATCCTTAGGACAGCACTAGAGAAATGAAGTCACCTTGTTGTCACCATCACTTCTCTTCCAGCACAGGAACGCTACTCCTACCCAATGGATTTGGGCACATCTACAACCAGTTGAGATATCTGGGAAGTTATTGGCACTTGTGGCTCTTCCCACTTGATTTATCCCCAGGTATTTGAACCTTGTTGTCCTTTGCTTTGTTTTCTAGATCTGCATCATCTTGACAGAGTGGAGTTAGACAGTGACAAACTGGACAGTCACACCACCAGGTCTGAGGGACCATCACCCAGGTGTGACCTTGATTCAGGGCAGCACTGCTCAAAGGACATAGTGGGGAACCTTAACTCTGGCCTTGGGAGGATAAAAGGAAGCAGGAAAAGGCAGGAAAAAAAAACCACCTGAGCTGGAACTTACTCATAATGTCTCCTCCTCGTGGTGGCAAAGACCAAGGCATATGGATTAATCCTGATCTGGAAGAGCACATGGCTTCCAGGGCTAAGGATGGTCACTAGGCTGGTGTCCTCCTTCAGTGAGTACCTGAGCTTCATCAGCACACTCAGCTCATCTGAGAACCTAGGAGAAAGAAGTGACACGTGGCATCCTGCAGCAGCTGCTGTACCACCATGAACTGTCCTCTTAGGACAAAAAAAAATGAGTCACAGCACAAATGAACTCAGTGAGAACAAAAAAAATCCCCCCAAAAAACCAAGAGCAGCCAATTGTTGGGGTTTGGGGTCAGGTACTCAAAAAGAAGCAGCCAGGCCAAAATTAGCATTGCCCATAAAACCTTCATGGATCCTTCTGAGGAGCAATCTCAGCACATGCTTATGTGGCCCTGCATCATTCTCCATGGGATTCCTGCCCTGCCCACTGCTGAGGTGGATGGAAACCCTGTTACAAGCAGCTCTTCAACATTGCCTTCTCTCACCACGTTCAGTGTCCTTGTCCACAGCAAGCTACAGCCTTGTATCAAGTAGAGCAAAGGTCTGACCTGGTCTATGGCTCCACAGACCAGTGCCTTGGCATCAAGCAAAGCTGATGGATATCCAGGTTGGATGAGGCTTTGAGCAACCTGGTCTAGTGGAAGGTGTCCCTGCTGCTGGCAGGGGGGTTGGAACTGGCTGAGCTTTAAGGTCCCTTCCAACCCAAACCATGGATTCTATGATTCTATATGGTTGTACTGTCTCTCTTGCTCTCTCTCCAGTTAAGTGCTGGAGCAGAGAGGTCTTCCTGATGGGAACACCAAGAAAACACATTCCTGGAAGAGGTCAGTCAAACATTGTACCAATGGGACTTCTCTGCACACCACCAAGAAAGATGGAAGAAAGGGAAGAAGCAGTGAGCTCGTAAGAGCACAGAGTGGATGTGTTATTTGTGGGTCATTATGGAATGGGATGTTAAACTCCTCAAACCAACAAACATGAGATGATTTTGAGCACCACTACCCCAACCGCATCCCCTTGAAGGCAGCCTACCTGTCCCCAAACACCTCCCTTGTAGGGATGTTGAGGGTAGCGTACTGCCCGATCTCCAGGAAGCTGCAGTTGGTTTCATCGTAGCTAAAGGAAATATTGCTGAAGTCCTGCAGGTGGGAAGTAATTTTGTCCAGCAAATCCACTTCATCTGCATTGGGGGAGAAGAAAGATGTTCAGGAACTGAGATACCTTCACTACAGGGCTCTGCTCTCTTCATTCTTCCTATTAGACACAACAGAGAGAACCCTCAGGAAGAAGAGAACGCAATGTGGGGAAATTAAAATAATTCATAAATTCAGTAAACTCAGACCAAAACCCTCAGGTAACCTCAGAAGCAGCCAAGTGATATTTTGGAACCAGAACTTGTGTTTCAAGGCCAGCATCCCAAAGACACGAAGGGCCATTCCTACTCCTGCAGTGGTGGAACTTTTATGACCACCAATTGAGATGTTCAGGATTGTAAAGCAGAACCTGGGACACAAATAGTCAAAACCACAAGTCCTGGATCTGGTGGTTACACAAGTCCTGCTCAGTCCTTTCCCAAGCTGCTTTGTTGAAGAATAAAGAAGAAAGACCAAGGAGTGGGGTGAAGTTACTCATCCCTCACCGAGGTGGGTGTCCTGACCAGAGCATGGGGCACTCCCCTCTGCCCACAGCAGGGTTCACCACTGTGACAGGGTCAGGAGCTCCCTCAGGAGCCAGGCATCATGCAATATCCCTTTCCCAGCAGGGACAGACCCACTTTCAGAACCACTCTGTGAACATCCAAGATGGTTTGAACTGGGTGAGAGCTCCTGGTCTGGGCTATTTGGTAGCATCATCACTTCAGTCTCATGAGAAGCTTTTAACTCCCTTGGTGAACAGAGACATTCCCTTCTCAAATCATCTGGCTCTACCCAGACACTGTTTCCACCTCTGAGACATCTACAACCAGGTCCCTCCTGTCCTGTCATCCCTTCATGCTGCTGGGCAGTGTGGCAATACCTCTGCCACCTGCAATGGTGGGGATGAAGAACAGACCCAGGGCAGCACCCCATGGTTCCAGCCTTGCAGGAGGGGTCTAAATCACTTCAGACCCACAGCCCCTTTACTGGGAGGACCTGGACAGTCCCATTTGATGACTTGTCAATGGGAATCCTGCCAGTACCATCTGCACTAGCATCTGCCATTACTTGGGAGGCATCCAGCTTCTGAGTTCACTCTAATTCCCACTGTCAATGAGGTGCAAGATTTATTGGAGGGCAGAAGAACCGCCTCAGGCGTGACAGGAGATCTACACACCCTATGGATCTGCTGCTGTGGAAAACAACAAGTCAACTGAGCAGAAAGCTGCTTTGATCCACTCCAGACACTGACCCAGCAGTCCCACCACCATCTCCTCAGAAGATTTTTGCCAAGGAAAGAGCCTTGTGCTGGGAAGGAGGCGAGGGAACAGGGTCCTGGAGGAGACAATGGCCATTTGTGGTGATTTGGGATTTCACCTGGTACTTCCCCAGCTCCTGAAATAGTCCCAGCATTGACATGTTCCCAGGCAACTCTCAGCTCAGCAACATGAATGTGCAACAGCCCTTTGGCAGCAGGAACATTGCAAAACTGGTACTGAGCCAGATGGAACACAGGGCTGAGCCCCTTGGAGACTTGAACACTCATAGATCCTGCATGAGCACTGAGTGATGTGCGTGCACAGCGTGGGGAATGAACCCCAGACCAAACACAGCTGACAGAGGGGAAAACAACATCAGGAATGTTTGTCCCTTCTCATTCCCCAGCAGCTTTGGGAGGTGATTTCCCTGCTGCTGACACCAGTGAATGTGCCAAGACCTGCAGGGTCCATCTCCAGGGGCTGCGGCTCTCATCACCCATCAGCTGTGCTGACAATCCCGACCCAAAACCACAATCCTGGGAGAGCCAGAGCCTAAGCAAAAGCCAGAGAGAGCAAGAGAGGAAGAGCCCCTCATGGATCTCCTGCCCATGGGGGACAGGAGATGGAACAGCCCCTTGGCAGAGCCCAATGCCCATGGAGCTGATCCATGGCAATATTCCCCACCCCTGAGATCTTGCGCTTGCAGAGCAGCAAAACACAAAGTCCTTCAACTTCCAGTGACCAATGCAAACATCAGTGTGTTCTCAGTGTTTCTCTCCTAACAAATCCCACCTGAAACCAAATCCCAGCTGAACCCAAACCCCAGCGCTGTTCTAGCTGCTAAACAGAAACCAGCTCTGGCCCACCTCAAACCAGGACATTATTTTAGCCACACCTGGCTAGTTTCTGTGCCATTGAGATAAGCCAGTGTGGCCTCAAACACCTGCAGCAGGAACTCACACTGCATGAGCCAGCAAAGCATCAGATGGGATCCATCTAGTTCAGACAGTTTGAAGAATCATTGAATGGTTTGGGTTGGAAGGGACCTTAAAGCTCATCCAGTCCCAACCCCCCTGCCAGCAGCAGGGACACCTTCCACTAGACCAGGTTGCTCAAAGCCTCATCTCACCAGGATAGCTGTGGCTCACAGCACTGTGCTCTCACCCTGGGGCACAAGCTGATGCACAAGGAGGTTGTTGATGACACTGGATTTAGTGCTCAACCAGCCTCAACACCAAAGCTTTTGCTCACAACTTCTCCCCAGGATTAAGCAAGGGTCAGCTCTCCATCCTACACTTTCTGGCTGTTACAGAACCATCATGGGTTTACTTGAAACTTCAAAGCAGGTTTATTTTCTCTCTTTGCCTCAACCTCTGGGAGCAGACATGCTGCTTCTCAAGGACAGGGATTACCCCTGGAAGTGATTCTCAGCTGCAGGGTCCGAGTCACCAACTATCAGAAATGGAGGTCACAGCCTTTCTAGGAGCAGAATAATCCCAAGCAGGTGGATGCTGAGGATGCAGTGACTGCAGCAGACAATCAGGGACATCTGATACAGTAATTCTATGTTTCCTTTACTAAAGGAATCATGTTTTCTCATGAGCTTTCCTAGGGCTCAGGTACCTGATCCCCACAGACATTCACCCCACTGCTCTGCTTCACAGCCAGGCTTCTCCTTCCAGTGGCCATCACTGAGCAGCTCTGCTCACAAACCCTCTTTCTACCACTGCTGAGCAACCTTCCTCCCCAGCATGGTCCTACCTGCACCCTGCAGGCATCGCCACCCAGGACCCCACCAGCACCAAGGTGTGCTCATAGTCCAGCTGTGTTTGCACTAGGCTCTAGACTTGGGTTCTTCCTTGTCCATCTACAGAAAAGCCAGGTGAGATTGCCCACAGGACATCCAGTATGTCAAACCAACACTTTTGCTATCCAACCTCAAACCAAAAGCCTGAAGAATGGCTGTTTCTGTGCTGGAAAGGAGATTCCTGGAGTTTAACATCTGCTGCCAAACACATTCAGCTTGCTTCCAGGCTCCTAAAGGAATGCAGGAATCTTCTCAGGTAGCCCAATGCCAGGGAGACTTGTGCATGGGCCAACCTCAGCAAGGACAAGCAGCAGCCAGTGGAACCAGAGCCAAGAATGCAGCACCCCAAGTCAACCCCAAGCTCAAGTCAACCCATGGTCATCGTCAGGGTGCCAAGCATGTTTTGGGAGAAACACTTCCAAAGATGAGGAGCACAGCAGCCAGTGCAAAGGAGGACACCTATAAAAACCTACTGGAGATACATCATGGAGCTGCTGATTCACATCCCATGAACCCACTGCAGTGCAATGAGCAGGAGAACCCAGAAACCACCCCGAGAGAAACAGCCAGCCTGACTTTGTGGTTTAGTGCAGATGTCCCAGCAATCCTAAGCCTGGTCTAGAGGAGAAAACCAGCAGAGCCTTACAAAGCTCAGCAGAAGAAGATGTATCCTCTGCTTGGCACGTTGGGGTGCTTCAAGAGATGGTTATTTAAAAACCTATGAATTCTTGTTCATTTCCTTCATAAAGTTTAACAGTAAATCCAGGACAGGAGACAAACATGCAAAGTGTCCTACCAGGAGACAAGCTCCATCCAGCATAAGTCCATGGTCCATCCAAGGAAGCAAAGCCAGAGGCAGGGCAGAAGGCAAACACCCAACACCACAGCTCTAGAAAGGGCTGAGGGCACAGGGTTGAGCTTAAATGAGGCTCCTGGGATGTGGGTGTGGGTGGAGGTCCCAGGTGAGGCTGGTCAGGACAATTAAGGCTCATTAGTGCTCTCAGGGATGAGATAGGGTTCAGTAGTGGTTCTCCACCATCCAACACCTGAAGCTGCCTTCCAGAGTATTTCTTGGGAGGGTACCCCAGGTTGTAGATACAGAGAAGCCACCACCCATGCTTTCTTCTGTCTTGTGTGCATATGTGAAGCTCATTCTCAGCTTTATGTTCTCCCCAGAGGAGGGAAATGAGGGAATGGGAATGATATTAAACAACATAAACCATAACTGGAGCCCTGGGAGAGCTCGGAACAGGGTCTGTCAGACTGAGTCACTTCCCCTGGATGTGGCACCACTGGTTGGGACCTGAAATAACTGCGCTGGACAAGTCCTGGGGACAACCCCAGAGGACAGCCCTGGTGTTTGCTGGCTGGGGAACGGAGCATACGACCTAAGGGCTCTTTTCTGTGGTTTTAATTTCTTCTCTGGGAGGTTCTCCTTCCCCTCTGCTCTGCCCTGGTGAGGCCACATCTGGAGTGTTGTGTCCAATTCTGGGCTCCCCAGTTCAAGAGGGACAGGGAACTGCTGGAGAGAGTCCAGTGGAGGCCACAAAGATGATGAGGAGCTGGAGCATCTCCTGTATGAGGCTGAGGGAGCTGGGACTGTTCAGCCTGGAGAAGAGCAGCCTGAGAGGGGATCTGATCAATGTCTATAAATATCTGAAATGTGGGGTCAATGGATGGGGCCGGGCTCTTCTCGGTGGTGCCCAGTGACAGGACAAGGGGCAATGGGCACAAACTGGGACACCAGAAGTTCCAGACAAACTGAAGGAAAAACTTCTTCACTGTGAGGGTGCCGGAGCCCTGGGACAGGCTGCCCAGAGAGGGTGTGGAGTCTCCATCTCTGGAGATGTTCAAACCCACCTGGACACTTTCCTGTGCAACCTGCTCTGGGTGAACCTGCTTTGGCAGGGGGTGATCTCCTGAGGTCCCTTCCAACCCCCACCATTCTGTGATTCTCCCTCTGGTTTCTGAATGCTGTATGAACGTGTCCTGCTTAGGATCACAGGCCAGAACTTCAATCTCTGACTCAGAGAGGTTTGCACATCACAGCTAGAATTTAATAATAAAAGCTCTCTGTGTGAAGTGATGGAAAAAGAGGACTTTATACTGGGGGAAGGGTTTCCTGGCACCTCACACCACTGACACCACCACATTAGCACAGGCATGGTTGGTACCAAGCTTTCCAAACATGACAGCCCTCCCAGAACACGGATACTCCTCCAGTCCCCACTTCACAGCTCACACTCCTCCATCCTTTACCTCTTGAAAGACATTCTTGGGCTTGGAAGTTGTGCCTGACCTTCTCTGGACCAAAGGGACCCGAGATGGCAGCTTCATATTTGTTTAGACTTGCCTGATAACTCTGCACATTGAGTGGACAAGGTCAAGGACCCCTTAAGTGTTGTGTTTGTAGGACATCATCCCTCCAGCAGCTCTTCCTGCTTCTCTTTCTATCCTAGCATTGCTTGTAAGGTCAAAAACATCCACAGCAGCCATCCGTGTCACCTCCTGCACCACGTTTGTCTCCTACTGTTCCCATTTCCCTTGTCACCTAATCATTTCTTTTCATGGGGAACACCACAAGCCACATGGAGACGAGGTTTAAGCCAAAAGCACACAGCTCCCAGCAACAGACCCACATTATGCAACAGGATTTCAACCTTCACCTCTTTGCTCTGGAGAACAGAGAGAATTTGGGTTTGACCCATTGGTTGATGAAGATGAAGCAGGACAAAGCCAAAAAGCAGGAGGAAAAGAAAAAAAAACAACAAAAAGGCCATTTCTCTCACGGAGAATGTTGTACCTATTAGTGGAAGAGTGAATGCAACCACCCACCCACGGAGAGGACTGGAAATTTCAGGGCAGTGAAGCCTTTTCAGAAGCCAGAGCTCGCCGTGCACATGGTTTGGAGAGGAGAAATCAGAGCACAGCCTGATTTCTTCTCAAGCTCGTGATGCAGATCTGCAGGCACGCTGCCGCTCCTTTGTACAGGACCAGCATGGGGGGAGCTCTGCCTGGATGGGGCTTTTGGGGACAAAGCTTGGGGAGGAGGAGGAGGAGGAAGGGCTGCTGGAAGTTCAGGGTGACCCCAAATGAGGACACGTTGGTTACAAGAAAGAAAAAATAAGCAGAAAAAGAAGAGAGCCTGTGAAAAAGCTTTTGGGAGAAGAGTGATGGGAGCAGGAAGGGGAAGAGTTCCTAAACCCACAATGGGGACAATGAAGTCAGTGTGGCCACAGGAGTGAGGACGTGGGCTTGGTGGGCACTTCAGCCTTCAGCTTCATCATCCACATCAGGTCTCTCTGCAAATCCCAACTGCCCAAGCCATGAGACAGCATGAAAATCTGATCCCATTAACTGAAAGTGTGTTTCCTGCCCTCGTGGGGACAGGGAAAGGCTTTGTAAACGTGGAGCAAACCAACATCTTGGCACTTGAGAAACTAAAGACCCTTTTGAAGAAGGCACAGGGAAGGGCTGGGAGGAAAATGCACAACATCTGGCTGCTCTGCAGCATTTGGTGGCCTCACTTGGGTTGGTTTTGGTTTGCTTTTGTGTTTTTTTTCTTAATAAGAAAACAAAAAAAGAAGCCACTTTGAACCTTCCTGAGACACGTACTGAGAGATCCCACCAAGCTCCTCAACCATCTCCTTCCTGAGGAACCAAGAGAGTCAACCTCAACCCAAAACTCCTGGTCTCTAGGCAAATGCTCTGGGGTGCTACACTTCACCCCAAGCCATGCACACCCCTCAACCCCCAGCCACCCATACACCCTGCAGTGTCCCCTCTCCCCTGTTCTCCACTTACCCTCCCCAGTTCCTCCTTTCTCTGCCCTGTCCATGCGTGTCCTGTCCCCTCCTGGAGCACTGACAGCAAATGTTAATGAGTTGAGCTCAAAAACTCACTTTACTCAAGCCAAACACTCCAAAAACGATGGTTTATCTACATTCAGGGCTTAAGAGATTTAGCTAGAGGGGTATTTTAAAATGGATTTCATTGAAACCTGTGCAAATCCCCCTCACAGCCACTCTTCAATCTGCCTCACAGCAAGTCAACTTCATTACTGAATTACAGCAAAGCCACCAGAGAAAAGCAATGAAGGGATGACTGTGGAAACCTCCCCTGGGGTGGGATGGTCAGCACCAAGCAGGGTTTGTGCCCCTGATTTCCAGCATCTTCTCGTGCTGATGGAGAGTACACACAGTGGTGTGCACACACATCCCCCCAGCTCCAAGGCTTGGCTGGATTTGACAGACTTCAAGGTCAGGACTACAAGAAGGTCCCTCCAGCCCCCATCTCTGGCTCCAAGAGCAGATGCTTGCAGGAGAGGAAAGAGGAAGGGCAAGAACAGAGCGAGTCTTTCCTGTGGCTTCAGAGAATCCCAGACTGGTTTGGGTCCCCTTCAAGCTCATCCAGTCCCAACCCCCCTGCCATCAGCAGGGACACCTTCCACTAGACCAG
>NW_010315648.1:18273-30041 GCF_000700745.2 Antrostomus carolinensis
TCTGGCCAACCTGGGACACTGTCTCACCACCCTCACACCAAACAATTTCTTCCTCACATCTCAGCTCCATCTCCCCTCTTCCACTTTCAAGCCATCACCCCTTTTTCTGTCACTCCCTGCCCTTGGCCAAAGTCCCTCCCCAGCCTTCCTGGAGCCCCTTCAGGTACTGGGAGGCCACTATAAGATCTCCCCGGAGCCTTCTCTTCTCCAGGCTGAACAGCCCCAACTCTCTCAGCCTGTCCTCACAGCAGAGCTGCTCCAGCCCTTGGATCATCCTGGTGGCCCTTCCTCCCAGCTCCCTGCAGTGTAAGGATTTGCTGAGCCCAAGGCAGGGTCTGTGTTAACAGCCGTTGGCAGAGACTTGAGCTCGAGTCTCTCCTGTCCTGAGGAACACCAGGGGATGCGTCTGCTCAGCTGGCTGGGCTGCCCAAGAGATCTCTGGGCACACAGCACTTGCTTTCTCTCTCTTTTGAGCTTTCATGATGTTCTGTGAAGTCTTAAACTCCTCCTAAGGCAGAATGGGATGCATTTTTTAAATCTCAGCCACAGGTTGTAGGGGTAGGAAGGTTTGCAGGACACAAGCAGCCTCTTTGCAGGTGATGCTCTCCGAGCAGCAGGAGGAAGGGAAGGGGGGTAGAAGGGTTTGGTTTAGTTCTCAATTCCCCTTTTCTTCTCCAAGTGGCCAAAGGGATCAGCAAAACATAGACCAGAAGCTACAAAATTGAAATGAAGAGGCAGAGGTGGGTAGAGCAGAAAGATCTATTACAACAGGAAACGCAGCTTCAGAGTTTTGGAATGAAGTAGCAGTTTGAAGGGAAATATCTACTTGTGAAAATACCTCAGTCCCCTTCTTCTCCATTACAAGTTATCTTCACCAATGTTTCTCCAGACAAGTTATTTTAAAGTCTGGCAGAGGTTCAGCTCGAGCTATTATTTCAACAATGTTCGAAGTGTTTTAAGGAACAAGGGAAACGGTTGGGTTAGTATTATCTTCTGCTGCAGACATACACATCTGGGAGAGTTTCCAACCTGAGAAAATAAAAATAAATACATTCAGGGAGCCTATCTTGGGAATTCCTCTCATTGCAGTAAATAAGGGCTTGGTGAACCCCAAAACCAAAGCCTTTCTCCAGATTCCCCTGCTCCTGATCTTCCACCAGTGGTTAATGGGTTCATTTGCCTCAGTCAGTCTAACAGCAATTAAAAAAAAAATTAAAAAACATTTAAACTTGAAGAGAAGCTGAAACTCAAGCTTTTATTTCTGCATCTGTATCACATGAACATTAAAAGCATCGTGAGTCAGGGTGTAGAGCTCTGTCTTGGCACAGAGTTTAAACACTTGCAAGGTGCTGCTTCCACCTCTTCCTTCCTATTCACAGAACACTTGAGCATCTTCATCTGCTGTTCTGATGCCGCTCCACATCTTCCAGACAATCCCTCAGCACAGACCTTAGGTGTGATGTTGGATCTTGCCTTGCAGCTCACATATCACAGGTGATGTGCAAGGCAAGCCAGATCTAAGGTGACACACCCAGATGTTAAGTCACTGGAGAAAGGCAACCAGAAAGAGTTTGATCTTCTGCCAGCAGCCATCTGCCACACGTTGGCTCAGGATCTCTCCAATTCCTGTTTTCCAAGTTATAATCAAAAGTATATATATAAAAAACCCCCTGTGGGACAGTAGCAGCAGTAAAGCAGTGAAAGGTCCTTTGTGTTTTCAGACCCAGGGGACCTTATGGTCAAACACTGGAGCTGCCCCATCAGCTCAGACAACGGCACCAGCAAGAGCTGCTTCATTTCTGGTGGTGGTGACAACTGGAAGGAGCCACAGCAAAGCTGCTTGGTTGGCAGGAAAAGGAGTCTCAGGGTAACTTACACCCGTGACAATGAGCATCTGTGCACCATCCACATGGGAGCAGGACTTGTGCTGTCCCCCAGCTGTATTCACACCTCCTGGTTGACTGAGATTCCCCAGGAAAAATGACAACTGAAGACAATATGTGCACACCCATGCTGCTTCATAACCTGCTCTGCTCAAGCACATCTACTTATGGAGCAGATGATTCAGCGTGTTGCCCAGGTTTTCATTTCCATTTCCATATGATCACGGATAAATTGTTTTTTCCTTGTGTAGAGGTGGAGAAATGAAGCAGAGCTCACGTTGGGAGGCTCTGTCAGGATGCGTGTGCTGAGATAAGTGGGATGTACACGTGTATATCCCAGCTGAAGGGAAGGGTCAGAGAATCAGAAACTCTGTGCCCATCCTCCCTGCTCCCTTGAGTCCTCATGTGCCAAACAAGGATCTCTTACAGCCCAGCTAAAGCAACACATGCTGCAGCTTTTCACCCCACCAACCCTACAATTCAGTCCTTGCACTGACCCAACTGGTTGCTCTTTTCTTCACTGCAGCCAAGAAAATCAAGAGTGAGTTTTCCTTAACCTGGCTGATTTTCATCTCTCAAACTCTGCTGCTGGCAGATCCAAGGGGCAGGAGCTTTTAGCAGAGCTAGAGGCAGAAGGACAATCTCTGGATGAGCCAGAGATATCCAGAAAGCATCTTCCCAAAGCTTCCACCTTTCGTAGGTCCTTTGCAGAGCTGCCTGCTCTGCTCCTACCATCAAGCCCTGGCAATCACAACCCTCTTCCTCTGCTGAGTCTCAGTGTATTCAGGACAAATGTGTTTTATCAACCTCCCTGTAGTGGCCCAGAAGACTAATTGGCTGGGGGAAGGGAAGGGAGTCAGCCAGCTTCATTTTCCAAGCTTGATAAGAGCCGATGACTTCACTCAGGGAGAAATCAGACCATGCAACTGGAAGGGTCTGGCTCAGGTCAGTCCCACCTCGATTGCCTGGGAAATACCTGGTTATCACATCCGTGCAAGAGGAGCTGGAGGGTGGGCAAAGATCCCACCCAGAGTCCGCCCATGCCCTTGGCCTCGTGCTGTGCACTCCCAGGCTGTCAATGGCCCTCCAGCCCCACCACACACGTGCTGCTGGCAAACCCACCCTCAAATCTGTTTTGAGTTGTGTGAATTCACAAATTCAGGGGTGTCAAGGGTCACAAACTGCAGAGGCTTTGCAACAAACTTCTCTGTGGTGAACACAAGGCTGCAGCACTCACGATGGTACATCATGCCCCAGCCAGAAACCCCTCATGGGGTAGGAGGAGGACATCTGCTTCCATGTTTAAAGCTGTGTTTCCAGCATGCCCATCTGTGGAGAAGACCTTGAAACCATCACTCTGGAGTAATCAATGGTCTTGAAAGCACAGGGTAAGCACGGTGGTTACACCCACAAAGCTGGGTGACCCCCAGTGCTGCCCATCCCATGGGCCTGGCTTGGGAGACAAGTTGTCACTGAGGGAAGTCAGCATGAGGGCAAAAGCTGGGGGACACACAGGGGACATGAAACTGGACAGAAAGCTGCCAGGGACACACTCCCATCCTGTGCCAAGCATGATGGGCAGAGCCCCAGCCACCTCCCTGGCATGGTCTGCTGCCTGCCAGGCTCCTCCACCCAGCAGTGAAGGGACCAGGGAAGCTTCACAGGAGCTTGTTGGAGATTCGAGGTCTCAACTGCTGGCAGGGAAAGGCAACTGCTGCCTCTTTTTCTCCAAAGCTTGGAGGTCTAGTACAGGAGATTCCCTATTGCACAAGTGGCTGGCAAACCTCTCAGCTCCATCCAAACCCATCCTAACTCCAGGAAACTCTGTCCTAGCCGTGGCTTCCTTCAGCCAGGCCAATTTTCCCCTTGAAAAGAATGGCTGCAGGTCAGTGTGTGGTTCACCTCAGCTAAAACACAGCCCTTTCATGCTGCCATCCATCCCTTTGGAGATACTGGCATTCCCTGCAAGGCAGCAAAGGTCCCAGGCTGAGGGAGAGAGGACAGACAGATGCTGCTCTGGGAGCTGGACCTGCCCAAGCTGAGATTTGCCATTGAGCCTTGGAAGTGTCTCTACCAGCTCCTGTTACTCAGCATATGATGAATGACCAAACCCAAATGAGTACCAGTGCACTTAATTAAAGGGAAATGTTTCCACTGCAGGCATGTGAAGTGCACAGTGCCCTGCAGGGATCTATTCTACTAGGAAGAAGAAGTTCTTCACTGTGAGGGTGGTGAGACAGTGTCCCAGGTTGCCCAGAGAAGCTGTGGCTGCTCCTCCCTGGAAGTGTTGAAGGCCAGGCTGGATGAGGCTTTGAGCAACCTGGTCTAGTGGAAGGTGTCCCTGCTGATGGCAGGGGGGGTTGGAACTGGATGAGCTTGAAGGTCCCTTCCAACCCAAACCAGTCTGGGATTCTATGATTTCTCCTTCCTTCACTTTTAGATGTGCTCCTGCAAGGGTCAATGCTCAGGCTGTGACCTGGTGTTAAAATTCATTCAATCAGGAACAACGTTCTGGAGGTTGTATCCAGCTACTACGCATGGTCTGTCCCTGAGCATCAGCAGACACGGAGCAGGAACGTGAGGAAGAAGCACAAGAGCCTCCTACACCATCAACAGCCCAGCCTGGGGCAGAAACACCAGTCCTGACCTTCCCCTCCTGCTCCCTTCACCACAGCTCACAAGAATATAGAAAAAAACCTGACAACTGAGTGTTTCCCAGATTAACCAGCTGACATTTCACAGCCAAGAAGCAGTCTGATTTTCACCTCAGGCAAAACATGTGCACGTTTGTGATTCATTCCACGCTGGCTGCTGCCAATTTTCCTGCACAAACTATTGAATTGTTGTGGTTTCAGCCTGGATTCAACTCCTGAATGTTCCTCCAAGTTCCTTATGCTTGGAGTTTCATAGAGCTACTCACCTCCCAGCTCTCCCCTGGTTTGTTGTCCCCTTTGTAGAGTTGCTCCTTATTTTTGGGGGGATATTTTTTGGAAGAGCCTAGGGGAGCAGAGCTGTGCTGTGGCAGCAGGTTGTCCATATCTAAGGAGCTCATAGAGGAGATGAGGCTGGATGAGGCTTTGAGCAACCTGGTCTAGTGGAAGGTGTCCCTGCTGCTGGCAGGGGGGTTGGAACTGGATGAGCTTTAAGGTCCCTTCCAACCCAAACCATTCTATGATTCTATGAAAAAGTGATTTTTCCTTCTTTTTTTTTTCTACTTTGGAAGTGAAACAAACACAAAAATAATGTAAAAAGTGGAATTGGCTTGACCTGTTCTACCTTCCCCACCAAACCTCCAGCCAAATAAAGAAATACTTTAAGGAAACAGCTCAGCTCTAGATATTTAATTCTATTTATTCACTATAAAATCTGAAAAACACAGAGACAACTCACAGATCTACACAGTCAATGGAGACACTCTCTCCCTGCCACAGTCCAAGGACCAGGACAGCCCCAGGGAGACATCCCAACCACCCCCCAGCTCACAGCAACTGCCAAAATCATGATCCAACCTCTCCCTGCCCAAAGCACCATCGCTGCTGTGCTACAAAGTGCAGGGGTGACTTGGGTCCCAGCTGCCCCTTGTCCAGCACTGGCCATGGGAAGCATCTCGGGGAGCTTCTGTGGATGGATGAAGCATTCCCAACAGCCCAGAACCACCCATGGAAGAGGAGGAACCTCTTTTCCCCTTCCACATGCACTGGCAGGGGAGGAACACTCCATGGCCAGGTAACAGGACATCTGAGCATCTTTGTGTGGGTTGGAAGCTCAGACCACACAACATCATGGCTGCTGGAGGCATCAGGAAGAGATCAACCAGAACTAGCTGGTTCCTTGTTTGAACTGGCCCCTAGACAGAGCTCCCATTGAGCTCCCTGACTGGGAACCAGTACACAAGAACCAAGAGGAGATCTGACTCACTCTTCACAGGTTGGAGTCATCCTGGATCCCTCCTTACCCTGTGATGGTCAAACCCTTGATAATTTCCAATGCATCCACCAAACCCTTTCACTGGAGGAAACTTTTCATGATCAACGTGAAAGGAGGAGGGATGCACAGGCCACCTCTCTTCTTGGGGATGACTTTTAGGGTCTCCCCACCACCAGCCACCATGCCAGGAGCAAGCACCACTCTGAAGCTGCACAGCAAACACATCCCAAAAGGGCAAGTGAGGCACAAGAGTTTGGAGACAATCCAGAGCCTGCAACATCACCACAGCTCCACCAGCCCCACCAAGCAACCAGGCAGCACATGCCTGCCAGATGCTTCTGATGTTGGGAGGAAGGGAGGAGAAGTTCAGAGGTGAAGGTCACAAGTGATGCCTGACTCCGTGCGTTGGGAAGGGGCCGTGCAGGGGGAGAGGGAGCCGGGAGGAAATACCATCCTGTGTGTGCACAAACCAGCCAGGGTGGGATTCTGGGTTGGCTCAGGAGAGGCAGGAAGCTGCGAGATGTGGGGGTCCCTCAGCTGGAACGAAGGGCTGGGGAGGAGGCAGAGCAGCCCAACATGCTGGGACATCCTGGGATGCTCCTTCCTGTGGGGTTTTAATGCCACTGAAAGCTGCAACCACCAGGTTTGGGATCAGCCTCCAGCTCTCGCTGTTCCCCCCTCTCCTCCTTCCTTTCTTTGTGGGAATGAAATGCTGCGTTGGGATTTGCAATTCCCACATCAACAAGGTTTGGAGCTCCCTCCATACCCTGGGACCTCCTGGAGTGTGTCAGCCCTTGTCACCCCTTCCCCTTGCCCATTTGAGTACCAGCTGGTTCTCTGATGTAACCCCAGATGCTTCTTTCCAAGGCTCAAGACCAAGTTAAACTAAACCAGACTGCACATATCAGAAATCAGAACCCAGACACAAAGGAACAGGTTTGGAAATGCCACTCATACCTCTGCAGGAAAACAGTCACCCAGCAGTGGTCATCTCCAGGTGGCCCTTCAATGGTCTGGATCTAGATGGACCTGCTTCGAGCAGGGGCTGTGCTCCATGATCTTGTCCAATGTGAATTACACAATGACAATCTCCCACTCCTGGATGTGGGTGCTAACACCTCCTCTACACCTCCTGCCACTGCATGTGATGTTAAACAGACTCACAATATCCCAACAACCATCAAAACTTGATTTCTCACCATCCCAGCTCTTCCAGAGAGCAGCAAACAGCTACCCCAGTAACACCAGTAGCACTTCTGGTGCACAGTCACATCCTACGCACCCAGAACCATGACTGCCTTCTATACAAGAACCAAAGATATGACTTCTAAGCCAAGCATGCCTGAGATAAACAGTGAGACACAGCATCTTTGCAGCTTTAATTTAAATTTAGGTCACTTTTTCTCCATCATCATCCATCAAATGGGACAAGACTGGTGACTGAGCATGGGATCTGCTCCTGTTTATTCATTTTCAAACCCCTCGCTGTGATCTGATGTCCTACAAAGAATAGGTCAAAGCAGATCTCCAGCTTCATTCCTACTTTAATACCAACAGCTGTGGTTGGATTTGGAAAAAAACCCATCTTTCCCTTTAGGGAAAAACACCTCAACTGGATTTAAAGTCCTCCCAGCAACTGAAACTCTACCACAACCCAACCTTGAGGTAGATCAGCAGCGAGTTAAATAATATATACAATCACCATATGGATTGTTCCAGCTAACGTGGGAGGTTCCAATTAAAACCAGCAGAGCTGGGGAAGGAAATTAACAGCACTTTTAAAGCAGAAGGAACACGATTCCCAAAAGTCCACTCATTTGGAGAGGAAAACCATGAACGAGGCGTTATAAAAATGAACCTATTAATAAGGATTTAGGAAACTGCCTACCCTGGGCAAAGCACCTGATCTCCTCTAGGAAAATCTTCCCCTAAGGAACAGCACTTATTCACCCTTGAAACTTTTTTCCCAGCACTCTAGAATTTAAATATATCGATTTTCATCTATTACATGCCAAAAAAAAATAGAGGTGCAAGCATCCCTGGTTGCATCTCAGCCCTTATTTGCTCTGCGTGGTGACACACGTGGGGACATGGGGTGGTGAGTGCTGGAGCCACCCCTGGGCAGGATCCAGAGCTGCTGGCACAGAGAGAGAGAGCACTTCAAAAAATATCAACAGGGAGAGAGAGTTTGTAGGAAATGAGGCTCCATATGGCCCGTTGCTCACGGAAAGGTTTGAGATTTTATAAGTTGGGTCTAATCTGGAAGGATTTCTCCTGGGGATGCTGCCAAACTTTACGTCTGTGCTCCAGCTTAAGGGAATACAAATAAATGCTGAAGACAGGGATCCCGGGAACTGCTGGACAATTTGGGGGCTGAAATGTTTTAAATAATTCAGCGTGAAATAGATATATAACAGAGTGACTTTTGAATCTAAGCAGCTCAAGTTTGGGGAAGTTAAACCACAGCAAAGAGCATCATCACAGCAGCTGTCCGGACACAGCAGCCCCAGGAGTGGTACCAGCTCTGTGTATGCACGTGCACCCCGGTGTCCCTCCACCCTGGTGTCCCCATCCCTCACGGCTTTGTCAAAAGCATCATGTGTCACCCATCACCTCGAGAAGAAAGTGGTGGCAGGAGGGATGGCAGAAGTTAGGGGAGGCAGTGTGAAAATATCCAGCAATGCCACATCCCAAAATACCGTGTCATGTCCTGGGTCAGCATCTTCTCCTCCAGACAGGTCAGAGGAAACTGGGGCCACATCCAGGCTGTGGATCCCAAAGCACCCAAGCAAACAGGCACCCGACTGCCCTGAGATCGGGGGTACAAGTGGGGGTACAACCAAGAGTCACCAAGTGAACACTTGAACCACAAATAAGTGTTCTCGGTCAGGTTGGATGAGGCTTTGAGCAACCTGGTCTAGTGGAAGGTGTCCCTGCTGCTGGCAGGGGGGTTGGAACTGGATGAGCTTTAAGGTCCCTTCCAACCCAAACCAGTCTGGGATTCTATAAGTGCAAGAGACGGCATTTGTGCCACATGCACTTACCCGGGGGAAAGCAGCCCAGGCTCACGCCCCATCTCCTTCCAATCCCTGGACAAAGGAACCGCAGGATTTCAGGCTGGAAAAGCCCTCTTCCATCCAGCAGATGGAAAACTGATCCTCAGCAAACTCGGACTTCAGATGAGGGGGGTGTTTTTCAGCTGCGAGGGCAGCTAATGATCCTGGAGGAGCGACAATCCCGACCCGAAACCGCAATCCCGGGAAGCCAGAGCCCGAGCCAAAGCCAGAGAGAGCAAGAGAGGAAGAGCCCCTCATGGATCTCCTGCCCATGGGGGACAGGAGATGGAACAGCCCCTTGGCAGAGCCCAATGCCCATGGAGCTGATCCATTGCAATATTCCTCACCCCTGAGATCTTGCGCTTGCAGACCAGCAAAACACAAATTCCTTCAACTTCCAGTGGCCAATGCAAACATCAGTGTGTTCTCAGTGTCTCTCTCATAACAAATCCCAGCTGAAACCAAACCCCAACGCTGTTTGAGCTGCTAAAAAGAAACCAGCTCTGGCCCAGCTCAAAACCAGGTGACCTTCAAAGGGATCTGAAGCACAGCAAACCCCGGGTGTCTCTCCCCTCCATCCTCTGGTGCAGAAAACCTCAGCTAAGAGGAGGGCATGAAGGACCTCTGAGATAAAAGCTGCACTGTAAAAAATACACTGGTGGGCTCTGTCTGGGGGCTCTTGTAACTCCTGCAAGCCCTGAAGTTTTAATTGTTTATTCTCTGCCTTCGCAGGGTCAAAGAGCCACAGGGGCAGGGGGCACAGATGCTCTCTGTGATTGGGGACAGAGGCTGTGACCTCTGGATTTTTGCCACTTTAAATGCACAATTTAGGGTCTTGTCATGGGGGAAAGAAGAAAAATAACACCAGATAATTGCCTAATTGAGGGCTCCATAGTAACCTGCATGCACTGGAGGGTCAAATGGAGATGCCATGAAGAGTCCAAATCCACTATTTCTGGATTTTTAAGCAATTTCACTCAAAACTAGTTCAGATTTCCAGCATTTTGTAAGCTTGAGTTTGTATATTTGCAGTAGTTTACATGTTTAGTTTACAAAGTCCACACACACACATCCTAATGACAAGCACACCATAGCGTAAGACACCAGATCTGAGGAGTCTGGCTGCACAATGTTGTAGTTGACATTTCAGAGTCCCAGATCTCCAGGAGGATAATTTACTGAAAAACTACTCTCACCAGCCCTGGAGCAAGAGACACCATCTGCAGGAGCCAAGAGTTGCATTTTCAGATGCATCTTTTAATTAAGCAGCTTTTAATTGGGCGACTCAAAGCCTTAATTAATGGCAAATCACTCATGCATATACATTTTTTGGGTCATTTTTTTGTTCACAGATGGGATTTTTTTTTTTTCTGAGTTGGTTTAGGGACTTTTTGTGTTTTGTTGGGTTGCAATGATGGTTGTTGCACTTTATGGGGAGAAAACAGGAGGCACCTGGGGCTTTGCTTACCCTGCACAAAGTGCCATGGACATCAGCTTACACACAGCTCCACAGCAGTGAGCAGCTTCCACCCTCTGCCTTATAATGTTCCTCTAAAAATCAACTTCTCCACCATTTCCAGGCCAACTTGCTGCTCCAGGGATGAAGGTTCAAGGGATGGATTTAATTCAGTGCAAACAGTGTTTCCTAAAAGGATAGGGGTGAGCTCCAAGGGAGCGCTGCTGACAGAGGACAGGACACCAGGCATCCCCATTCCCAGCATGCTGGAGTCAATTCCCACCCATTTCTGTCACCCTCAGGTCTCCTGAGATCATCAGTGAACATCCTTTGGTCTTCTAGAGCTACAAACACAACAAAAGGTGACAGCCCAGATGGGTTCATCTCCTGCTTTTCCAACCCAAAGCCCCAACTGGGGTTTCTGAACTTGGTAACTGACCTCTCCCAAGCATGAGCCATACAAACCACTCTTCCAATCTGACCCAAGGGAGGAGATCAAGGTGCCAGCTCCATGACAGCAATACAGCAGAAATACCAAGTCCTTCTGACCACAACCCTGGGCACCCAGAGAACCAGGAGGCATCAACAAATCACCTAATCCTGACTGAGCTGGAGTGAGGAAAGAGGACAAGGATCCTAATTTCCTAATGGATCCATCTGAGAAACAGATCCTGATTTCCTTCCAACCATAAAGTGCCACAAATGCCCTCTCCTCTGCACAAAGCAGGGGCAACGTGTAACTTCAACAAGGTCCCACGAGCTTTGGACACCAACTCCTGGCTCGAGTCATTAGCTATTCTCCTCTGATACTCACTCCTCACTTTAATTATTTCCCACTTGACTGGGGTCAGTGTGCCAAGCACCTGGCCAGGCACAGGAGTGCCATGGGTCACTGTGCCAGCTTGCAAAGCCAAGCCCAGCTCCAAGGTTAGGAAGGCCAGCCAAGCTCTAGAGCAGCTGCCCCCTACTCCCCATCCCTCTCCTGGAGGGTATGCATTGAAGCTGCAATACACAGACCTTCCTCGGAGCAGAACTCCACCATCAGTAGGGACTGGCCAAAGAACAAGAGCCTCAGCCTCAGAGGACTGTCTTGTTTCATGCCAAAGCCTGAGAAACCCACACATTTGGAGAATCATGCTCCATTCACTGGCAGGATCTACAATAGAACCTGAAAACTTGCCTGAGCTCCTGACCTTCACCAGCCTGGGCAGCAGTGATCAAAGGGTAAAGACACACACCTGGATGATGCTCAGTTAAATCCTCCTCAGGACTGCCCCGTGACACAACAGGAAATACAAACATCTCATGAGCATGAAGCTTCCTAAGACCCTACTGGCACTTCCAGCCCTTCCCGACCCTGCTGTGCCCAGGGAAGTGCTGGGCTGCAGACACCCCTCTCTGCCCTGTCCCATCAGAGAATTGCCCAGATTGGAAAAGCCCTTTAAG
>NW_010315650.1:0-3010 GCF_000700745.2 Antrostomus carolinensis
CAGCAGGTCAAGGGAGGTGATTCTCCCCCCTCTACTCCACTCTCGTCATTCAATTAGTAGATGTTAGCAGCTGGCTGAGATACCCTATAGACACTGCAACTGCAGCTAGACTTGTGGTGGTGCTGCTGTTTACATCAGCATAAGCAATCTTTACTCAATTGCTTTTTCTCTTTCACAAGACACCTTTCTTCACCACTGTCATTGGTGCTACACAGCTGCCTAATGAAACAGACCAAGATACTGAGCTAGCCTCCCCCCACCCATCTCTCTTCCTTCCCCTCAATTTGTAAAGATTGTTTTTCAGCTGGAGCTGTTCCCTGGTATATTATGTCTGTCCAAACAGTTATGTTATGGAAATACCTAGGCTAGCATTGCGGAATAAACTAGGGTTACAGTTGAAAATATACATTCTGAGAAATATGAGTTTAGCTAATTTCTGAAATTAGCCGCCACTGTAAGTGTATGCTTTTCTAGTTACCAGCACACACACATGTAAGACCTCAGCCACCCAATTCCAGACTAAAATTCACTCATATTAGGCACACCACATATACAGTACTACTATACACGTTACATAACAGTTCTTCTTCTGTATTCTATAACCACATTTAACAAACAAGAACTAATACTAGGCACCAAACCATTCCACAGCAGAATTTACATAAAGGATAAAACTGGAAACCCCGTATGCTGGAAACTCAAACCCCTTCTAATAGTATTACTATCTGCCACATTTCCAACAGGAGTCTGAATTGCTACAGACAGGAAGAAATGAACAGCTAAGGAAAAGGAAGAGAGTTAAGGACTCTTGAGGGGTTAAGGGCACTGCCAAAACCTCCTAGCCTGGTGCAGCCCTCAGACTATTACCCATTACTGCTCTTCCATGTCGGTGGTGATGAAGCCGCAACACATAGACCAAAGATGATCAAAAGAGACTTCAGGGCCTTGGGACAGCTGGTGAGGGAATTTGGAGCATAGGTAAATTTTAACTCTCTCCTTCCAGTTGTGGGCAGCAAGATTGGAAGGAATAGATGCACTCAGCCTATTAATACATGGCTCTGGGGTTGGTGTCACCATCACAATTTTGGATTTTTTGATAATGGGATGGTCTATGTGTCACCACACCTGCTGGCATCAGATGGGATTCACCTTTCTCAAAGGGGGAAGAGCCCCTGAGGGCTTGCAGGGTTCACTGACTGCTTTAAACTAGACTTGAAGGCGGAGCAGATAATATCAGGTGCTTGTGACAAACTGTGGGATGACATGCCAAGATTAGAGGAACAGGGTGCTAGTGAGGCCCTCAGGCTGTTGCTCTGAGATGCGCTGAGTAGACTGCAGCACACTTGCAAGTGTTACAGAGATGACCCAGGGGCTCCTGAGGTAATAGGAGCCAACAGGGAAACACTGGTGAAATACCTCAAAGGAATTAAGGGGTGCTCATCTAAAGAAGGCAACATGGCCAACAGCCCAGCTGAAGTGCCTCTACACCAATGCACGCAGCATGGGCAACAAACAGGAGGAGTTGGAAGCCCCTGTGGTGCTAGAAGTCTATGACCTGGTTGCCATGGCTGAAACTTGGTGGGATGAATCTGGAGTGCAGCTACCAATGGCTGAAGGGACAGATGAGGGAGGTGGGGCAGAGGTGTTGCCCTCTACATGGCAAGAAATGGAGAGAATGTGAAGAGCTGTCTTTGAAGAATAGCCATGAACAGGTTGAAAGATTATGAAGAAAGAACTGGAGACCAAGGCAGCAAAGGTAACCTTGTGGTCTCTACTACAGGCTGCCTGATCAAGGGAAGCCTATTGATGAAGCCTTCTTACTCCAGCTTCAGGAGGTACTGCACTCACAGGCTCTTGTCCTGTTGGGGCACTTCAGCCACCCCAACATCTGCTGGAAAAGTAGAACGGTGAGCTGCAGGCAATTCAGGAGACTCCTGGAGTGCATGGAGGATAACTTCTTAAGCCAGGTAACAGGCAGCCCTATCCAGGGGGCATGCAATACTGCACCTGATGGTCATCAATGCAAGTGAGCTAACTGGAGGCAGCCTGGGCTGCAGTGATCATACACTGGTGGAGTTCACAGCCCTGAGGAATATGAGACAGGTGACGAGTAAAGAGGACACTGAATTTTAGGAAAGCAAACTTCCAGCTCTTCAAGGAGTTAGTCAATAGGACACCCTAGGGAAACTCAACTCGAGCTCTCAATCGCAAGGTGCAAGAAATTGGGCAAGAAAGGCAAGAGATTGGCATGGCTGAGTTGATACCTGCCGGTGAAACTGAAGGGCAAGAAGGAAATGCACAGGCAGTGGAAGCAGGGACAGGTATCCTGGGAAGAGTACAGGGATGCTGCCCAGTTGTATAGGGATGGAGTCAGGAAGGCCAAGGCACAGCTGGAGCTGAATTTGGCAAGGGATGCAAGGAGTAATAACGACTTGTACAGGTATGTCAGCCAGAAAAGGAAGGTCAAAGAAAGTGCACCCTCACTGATGAGCAAGACTGGCAAACTGGTAACAACATACGAGGAGAATGCTGAGATACTGTTGTGGTTTTAACCTGGCTGGCAGCCAACAACCACACAACTGCTTGCTCACCTTACCCCCACAAGGAATGGGGGAAAGAATCGAAAGAGTAAAAAAAACCTCATGGGTTGAGATAAAAACAGTAAAAAATAAATATAATAAAAATAATAAAAACAATAACAATGATAACAGTAATAACAGAATACACAAATGAGTGATGCACAGTGCAATTGCTCACCATCCACTGACCAATGCTCAGCCCATTCCCTGGCTAGCAATCCTAGAGGAGAGAAAATTCGGAAACCCCAGCTCCAGAAGAGAGAGAGAAAAGGTGTGTTTTCTGGTCAACACTCATTTATATACTGAACATGACTCAGCCCATTCCCTGGCTAGCAATCCTAGAGGAGAGAAAATTCGGAAACCCCAGCTCCAGAAGAGAGAGAGAAAAGGTGTGTTTTCTGGTCAACACTCATTTATATACTGAACATGAC
>NW_010315651.1:0-13775 GCF_000700745.2 Antrostomus carolinensis
TGGATGCATCCCATAACATCATCTCCATCTTTCTTTACAAGATCAGCTCTATTTAAAGACAAAACCTCATTTTCTTCCCTCAGGTCTCCATCATCCCACTGCACCCATCCTCCAGCTCCAGAACTGGACACCATCCTGCCTGGCCCAAATCCTCCACTTATTGCCATTTACCTTTTTCTCCCCATTCTTCCTCTTGACTAGAGATTTGCCTCTTGTTATTTTTTTCCAAAGTCACCAAGCTGTCACCTCAGGGGCACCTTGAACTCCAGAGCAGTGCAGGCTTTATGAGGCGAGAGCCAGGCAGCGGCTGGGTAAAGGCCTCAACGGCACCAATTAATCTCTTGGCTCACTCATCCCTATCACAGACACACCGTAAAAATGATATAAGCATTTCATTCAAACGGTGCTGCAGAGGGAGTGGGGAAGAGCATGGGCCGATTGATTTCCAGTATGTCTGTTCTTTACCTCCAGGTATAAATACAACAGCAAAATCAATCGGAATAACATCATATCAGCTTTCTAATCTCTTCTGTTCGCAAGATGCTCTTTATATACTGCGGCGTTTCCTACAGCTTATCTACAGGAGGCTCCAGCACCTTTGCACCTCCCAGCCCGCCAGTGCGCAACTGCTTCCTTGTTCCTGGAAAGTTTTGGGATCTGAAGATCCAAACCATGGCTCTTCCTCTGCTCCACATGGGAGATGCAGAGATGTCTACTAAAGCAACGCGCCTTGTTCACATGAGAACAGTAACATTGGCACGTGCTAAAAGAGAGTAGCTCAATCACTTACACACCTTCCCGAGTGGATGGTGGCTTGCTCAGGGTTGATAGACACCCAGGCATGCTCAGATCTGCTGCCAAGCACACCAAAGGGGACAGTCCCACCAACACAGAGACATGGGCAAGGCAGCAGCAAATGCTTTCCCCACGCCCTCAAGACTCCATGACTATATTCACCCCAGGGCCTTCATGTGGTCCTGATGGCATTTCACCTCCTCATGAGCATTCAGCACCCAGGTGCCAAATGACCCCACAAACAACCCAAGCCCGGAGCAGAGCTGCCTGCTCAGCACTGAGCTGATGCATTTCCTTTAATTTATGATCAGCCCACAGCTTTTATCCTCCCTGTAGGCCCCCAACCACCACAGAGTGAGACTGTCACAAACTGATAAACATTTTTTTCCTGAGTCCTTGCTCACATAAACATGCAAACACAGCATGAAGCTGGAGGAAGGGCTGCCTGGCAAGGTATCAAGGGGCCATCTTCTGCAAACTCCAGCTGAGCACCAAGGCATTGTTCTCCCCCACCTCAACCAGACCTTGGCTGAAGAGCTGCAAGATGGAGAGGAAAGCAGAGGTGGTTTAAGCTAGGCCTCAGGCTTATCCTCAATTTAACCAGCAAAGAACATGCACACGGTGTGCATTACGGCTCTGGCAACTTCATCAACTTCAACACTGTGGCCAGCGTTGGGTGAAAGCTTTGAGATGCAGTATCTAACCCTCTCAGCATAGACCTCAATTAGTACAAGGGGGCCACCAGCAATGGCTCAGTGAGGGGCTCCATTGGCAGCTCCACCACCAGCACATCTAGCCTGTTGCTGGATTGCTGACCTCCAAGAGTGCGATGCTGCAGGAAGCTGTGTCTGTGCCAGGAAATACCTAAAACAGTGAGAACCACTGAAGATCTCAGAGGCAACAGTTGGAACCACTACTGATCTCCTGCTCAAGGTTTTTCCTGACCTTTGCCAAGATCAGTGCCCAACTCTGCTTAATAAACACCATCCATGGAGAGAAAGCCCTGCCACAAGCCAGGGCAGCAGCACACACATCCCACCAGTCAGGACCATCACATGCTGAGGGCAAGCATTTGGCATGTTTCTTATTATCTCCTTGCCCGTGTCCACCAGTCACCTTTGTCCCCCTCCCACTGCTCCCCTTCCCATGCCTTGGCTGCTGCAAGATCAGTCTTGGGTCATCTTGATCTACTTGGAAAGCTTAGCTGCCATGAAAGCAAACTGCTTGTCCTCTGGCTCCAATCTCTTACTGAAATTAGTGCCAATAGAAGTGTCACTATCAATTTCATAATGTTATTGGATTGACGTAGAACTGGGCCAAGTCCCATATTCCTGACGGGCCATCAAAGGGGTAGGGATTATGGGTAAGGAGACAGGCAGCCCTGGCAGGAAAGGCAAAGACTCCAGATCAATTAGCCTGACGAGGCTATCTTCCAGCCACATCACTTCGTGCTGACACCAGCGCCTTCTCCCCGGAGCCTGGCCAAGAAGGTTTATTTTCTCCAGCGGTAACCAGAGCCTCTCCAAGCCCAGGGAGCTGTGCATCCCCTCTCCAAATATCCAATTTATGAGACTCCTGGGGCTTCTGAGGGATTTTTCTGTCATTACAGGCTGTTAATTTTCAAGCCTCCTTATTTTGGTTTAATATTCTGTCAAGATGAAAAAAATCACACATTAAATAAATAAATAAATAAATGCCCTGCTCTGCATTGCTCAGAGGTTTCAAATGGAAGGAGTGCTCAAAATGCAAAATACCTGGCATAACACATGGTTTGTCTTTGCTGTGTGTTTTTCTTCTTGGTTTTGGGTTTTTTGGGGGGTTTTTTAAGATCCTGCTTGGACCATGAAACTAAACTGGTCAGTACCACCATCTGGTTCTCATGCAATAATTAACAGTGCTTGTAAGTTTTTCAAACAAAAATAGTTTTTGATTTTTGCTTTTTTTTGGTCAACTTTTGACCTTTTTGTTTTGAAATGAAATTTTTATGACAACATCAAGCAGCAGTCGAGGTTGCAAATGCCAATGGACTGTGTTCACTTCCAGCAGACACTCCACGTGCCCAGTCCCTGACAGCAAGTGAGCGACCACATTCGCTCAGGGTGCGATTTTGTAGATCCAAACTTAAAATCAGCCCTGTGATGTTTACTTTCAGGCCAAAAGATAAATCCTTACATAGTCAAAAATAATAAAAAAAATCCTTGCAACCATAGTTTGGCTTAGTTCATGCATGAGGGCAATGAAAATTTAAACTTCTGCCTCTCAGAAAGTCAGTTTTGGGGTTTTTTTTCTCTCCACAGCCCTCCTTGAGATGATCTCCAGCAGTGATATCAGTCTCTCAGACTTATTGTATCCCAAGGTAAACAGTGTGTTGCTTACAGAATCAAAACATATTTAACTTGTATAATGGTTTAAATCTTGAATCTGCTCCCACAATATTATGAGGCTTTTCTGGAATATGAAGTCCATGTCAGAAATATCTACAAACAAACAAACAAATCCTTTTTCCTTTATGCTGAGCAATTGGGAGAGGAATCAGGGCTGGGGTTTGGGCAGCTCTGGTGCTCCCCAGCCCATGATGTTCACATCAATAACAACACTGAAGGTGTCAAGCTTTGCTGCAAGTCCAGGGATCAACATTTGCTAAAGGGAAAATCATTAAACAAATTAGGTTTTGCAGGTTTTCAAGAGCCTGTTGTAGACTTACAGGTAGGGGGAAGCCCTTGGCACTCTCAAGGCAGAACTGATTGGAAAGGGATCAATGCTTTTTGGATCAACTAACACCAACTGCAGCATCAATACACTAGTATCTTGCCTTACTGCAAAATTTACAGTCCTTGCTCATAAAGGTGGCGGTTTTTCTTAAAAGTCACAGAAGTGGCCTCTACAGAAAGCCTCTGAAACTACAGCTTTCTGGGAGCTGACAGCTCATTTGCAATGAGTATCACTGGTTTGGGGTTTCTACCTGCCTTGCTGGGACCCTCATCAAGGTTGAGAGGGGTCTTGTCAAGTGGGACATAAAACAAGCAGAGGATAAAAGGTTGGGAGATGCAGAGGGGGACAGAAAACAACTCCCCACTTGAAGAACTCTGCTTTGTCAATCCACCAGCTCAAACAATCCCTTTAATAAATTAGAGAGCTATTCATTGAAATGGCTTCCTCTGTCCCCATGCTGCCAGTTAATCTGTAATTCAGATAGATCAGTCAGAAGGCAAGAGTCCAGCATATAAAGTGATTAATTCCTCCAAGGCCTAGGGAAATTTCCCTTTCTAAACAGCACAGCATGCTCCCCTCCTCACCGGTGAGCTACAGGCATGGACACAGCTCCCATTGGAGGTCAGCGAGGAACACCGCTTGCATTTCAATACAGGCGCTAGCAAATTCATCTCCTGTCACCCGGTTGCTGGGTTGGCAGCCCCAGGGTGGCGGGTTCTGCCACAGTCCTTGCAAGGTGCTCACCTTGTGCCCCTCAGCACCTTCCCACTCTGCAGGTCCTCCAGCACCCAGCTAGAAATGCTCAGACACTTGCCACCCTGTCAGCCTGACACCAAGGCTTTTCAAGACGAGAATTTTTATGCAGCAAGAGAGTAAATCATCAATTAAAGCAAGGAAGCGGTGGGCAGAAACACAGCATCTACTGATTCCAGTTGAGAAACAAGCAGCTGGTGCCCAGCGCAAGCATAGAGGTTGGGGCAGAGCACATCTCATCTTCCAGCTCCCCTGAGGGGAATCACCCCCAAATCATGTCTGTCCTTTACAATATCAGGAGCTAACCAGAGCACTGGCCTCTGCCTGGAAGACACCAGTGAAAATAAAGCAGCTTCAGAAAATAAATGAAGGGTGGGAGTTAACCAGATGGAAACGTTGCAGTGGGTGGTTGGGGAATGGGGACAAGTCATATGAAGCTCCACGTGAGACCAGAAGCACCTGAACATGGTGCCAGCCCTGGAGGCAGCAGAATCAAAACAAACATCTTTCTATAGCCAGAATAGAGGCATGAAGAAGGGGAAAACCCTATTAAAAAGGACTCTTGAAAGAATGGAAGAGACTGGACATCAAAGCAGTTGCCCCAGGCATGGCTGGTACAAGCAATGGCCTGACAGTATGAAGGGATATTAAGGCAGGATCTTCAGTCTCTTTTTGATTTTGCTGGTTTTTGCAACCTCGATCATCAGCTTTTAAAGCATGAGTGTAAGAGCCATCACCAGCCAAATCCCTGTCTCCCTACACATATTCCACATCCTACCCTCAAGCTACTTCATCAATATCCTGAAGGCAGGTGGGAGGGAAGCTGCCTTGCGTTAGCCTGTGAGCCATGAAGGCAGAGAAAGATGGGGCGTTCAGCATTTACCTCCATGACTAAGTGCTGTCTCCCTGTCCCACACCCCATGTCCCCAAAACACACCCCTTTTTTGATGGCTTTGTAGCGCATGATGAGACGTGACAACACATCCATGCTGCGAAGCCAGACCTAAAGATACACGGAGGTCATGAGACTTCTCCATCTGCACTGTCAAGGGAGCAGGAAGGAGCAAGTGGGATAAACAGCATCCTCACCCACAGCATGGCAATGAGGAGAAAAACAAGAAGAAAAAAATAAATAAACAAAAAGGGAGCTTGCACAAGGCTGGTGGCTTTCTAGTTGGGAGTAGCACATGTCTGCTGAGCATCAGGCCAAGTGCACCTTGCACAAAGCCCATGTCAGGCTGCCAGAGCATCCTGTAACACACCCTGCCAAACCCACTTCCAAATTCACCTGCCTGGAGGCACCTACCAGGCTGGTAGCAACCTATGGACCACAGCTCATGTGCAGGCAGCACAAGCATGTGACCAGAAAGCAGCACAAGGCAGGGATGGCTGCGGTGGTGGAGGCACCTGGACCACAACCAAGCCCCATTCTAGAAGCAGCTATCAAGGCTCTGCAGAAGCAGTGTAACAGAGCCGCTTTTCATCCTACCTCTCAAGGAAATCATCGCTGCTGTTACGCAGACGCAACTGTGTCTCCAGAGCCTTTTAACTTCAGCTCTTTAGGGCTGAGTGGGTTGACAGAAATCTATTCACAGGGCTGACATTGCTTGGCTGGGTAGGGACACTGCCACCAACTCAGTGACTGGGCAGGGATCACAAAATAAGACTGCCAGTGGGGGAAGTTGCAGACAATGCCAAGGCAGCATCTGCTGGGGTACCTGTCCCTATTCCTTTGACAGTATACCACAAAGCCCAGGCCAGTTTCTCATCTTATTCTTCTAGAACTTCCCTTTAAAGAAAAACAAAATTATAATACATGGGGGCTGCCTGTTTTCCTTTGGTTTTGTGCTCCCCCTCTAGATGGGACCACCACTCAGAGAAGGATGGCTGCACGTCCATGCCAGCCACAGCACGACAATGCAGAACAGCATAAGGCTGGCTGGTCCCCAACACTCCCGCTCTCCAGGTAGCCCTAAGCAATGCCAGGATCTGAGCACCAGGCAAATGAGAGCACAGGACACAACTCTGCCATCAGTCTCTTGGACACCTTGCCAGGTCCATGTCCGGAGCAGAGGGATGTAGGAAGCTCTTACTGTGGGACCCTTGAACTGCATTGCAGAGTCCTCTCTGAGCTTGGCAGAGTCAGCTGGGAGCTGCTTTATCATATCTGCCATCTGCTTGTTTGCCTTGAAATCCTCTGCTCCTCCTGGCTACACTCAGAGACTCCTACCTGTTCTCCAAAAGCTTTGCTGGGTCTCAGTAAACAAACCACAGGCAGGGACAAGAGTGGGGAGGGGGAAGGCAGGGTGGGGAGAGGAGAGAGAATCAAAATTTAATTAAAGACACTTTTGCTCCAGGGCCTCTGAAAATTACAAACTCATAAATCTCTTAGTAAATGCCCCGAGCAGTTGCTATGCCAGGCTGCCTACCAGTCACACCAGGAGGGCCATAAAGCACAAGCACACAGCTCACCGGCTCCCTCCCTCCACCTCCACACTGCAACATCAGGCAACCTTGAGCAGCCTGTCAAGCCTCTGACAAGTGTTTCTGCAACCAGGAGCTATCAATCTGCAGCCCCAGTAGCAGCCCACGGTGAGGGGAGCTGCTCGTTTCGTTTGCAGATGTGGCACAACAAGAGGTGGGAGAAGGGTGGGAGGCAGGGGGAAGTAAGTCATGGCAAGATGGGACCAGAAGACCCTCAAGACATCTTGCTGGAAGCACCAATTTCTTCCAAAGCATGTTTTCTAATGACAATTGCCAAAGAACAGGCGTCAACCAAGACATGGATCCAGAGGGACTTCTGCTTGCCAGCGCCTATCTGAGGGCACTGTAGAGAAAACCCATCTTCTGATAATTCCCCAATGAATCAGCACAGTATTTTCTTCTGTGGCTGAGATGAATCTTCACCAGCAGATACATGCATCTTGTCCGGCTCAAACGTACTTCTCAGGAAGGACAACACACAGAAATAGTGATCATCTTCCGCCTAACACCAGCAAGAACAAGCTGTTTCACCATGTTCCTCATTCAGCACACAGCGAGGAACAGACTGAACGTCCAGCACGCGGGGGTGTCACACAGCTCTGTTATATTTAACAGAGCTCTTGGTACACTCTCTGGTAGTGCTACGAAACAACACATCTTTACGAGTAACCTGTCACAGGAAGGCTTGGAAAGGGGGAATTTGGGTATTTTTCACCCTTTACTCACAATCAGTCATAGCTTTGAAGGTGGGAGTAGAGTCTGTTCTCAGTAGCATGGTCAAGTCTTGGCCCTGTTCTGCTAACAAGCAGGTGGTTGGTAAAGTGGTAATGAAATCTTGATGGCTTTCCTTTAAAGTGGGCATCAGTGGGTGAAAATGGAAAGTTTCTTGCATCAGAAGAGACTGAAACATAATAAAATCATTTGCTGAGCCGTATCCTTGGCTAAATTGCAACTAGAAAAATAATAAAGAGGTAATGAGAAACTTTCAGAATCACTCAACCTGCCATGGGCTACACTTTGAACCATATCAGCTATTGACCTATCTAGTAACACTTATTTTTCAAGAGATTGAGTTAAGTGGGATAGACCAGTGTCAGTTATACCAGGAAGCCAGGGCAGACAAAGTAAAAAGTTATCTGCCAAGAAGGTGAAGACAATTGAAGAAGTATCACCCACACCAACTTCTACCATTCATAGGACCAGGGTGAATACCCGAGTCTTTCTAGGAAACCACAGAAATCTCAGGTCCCTCCATTTAAGCAGCTACTGTCATTCTGTTTCAGGTTATGAGTACAAGCATAAGAGCTGAAAACTGAGGCAGAAGTATTTGTTACAGGAAAGCTTTGGGATCCAGCCAGTTCTCCAGGCCTTCCCAGCCATATTCTCTAAAGCATGGTTTGAAACACCCAGGAGAAATATAGACTATTTGAATCAAATTCTGAACAGCCTATAAAAGAAGGATGTCAACAGTCCGCCCTGAGACTTTGTTTTGCATTTCTGGACCATCTGCTAAAGGATGACACCTTGCTAGGCAGAGGAGGCAGCCCAAGAGATGCCATCACTTCCAGTAAGTACCCAAGCACTGGAGGGGCACAGGCAGTCACCAAGGCTGGTTTCACTGCAGCTCAGCTCCCCTCATCCTGCTGGATCAGGAACCCACAGGAGCAGAACTGGAAACAGGTCTGAGTCAGGCTGTTTTCATAAATGGATTTTCCTGGCTTTGTTGAGCTCTCTCTTCCAAGGCTGCTCTCCAAATTGGAGATGCAATGGTTGAAAAGCTACAGAGTATGGAGACTAGAAATCAAGCCTTCCTGAGAAAAAGCAGCAGCTCATCATGCAAATGACTGCTCTGTCAGGAGCATCAGTGAAGGGGACAAACAGTTCAGAGCAGGATCTGTGCAATATAACTAGTGAACATCTCTCCTATTCTACAAGAGCATCCTGATGTCACCCATGTCTATGGACTGGTTGTACACCCATCTGACTGCATAATTATGTAGAGTATCTAAGTATTTACCTACAGCACTTAATCTAAGCAGTGTCTCATTTTATTTCTCTTTCTATAAAGCCATTATATTTGTCTCTATTTTAAGACAACAGCACTTTTTTTCCCCAAAATTCCCAAAGTAGGGCAGTCCCCAGGGGACATGGCTTCTTCTTCCCATGTCCTCACTACAATTCAGGGAGGACAGCGTGGAGGTGGTGGGATGGAGATAGGATGTATGCCCACAGGGCAGCAGTGGCTGGGGGAAGGTGAGCAGGCAGGAGGGTGCATCCCTGCATGCACAGAGGTGTGCGTGACAGCAGGCACACAGGCAGGGTTCAAGCTTAGAAGTGTGGAATATGCTGCCACAGGGTATTTCTTTTTAGGTGTAAGCAAGGATGGCAGCTGACCCAGCTTTCTCCTTCTACCTGCCTAGTCAAATCTCTCTCTTTCCAGGGCACTCTACATGCAGAAATGCACAAACCTGGCAATGCTCTCCTCTTGTTCACACTCGGATAGCTTTGCTGGGGAGGACCATGCCTGGTACTTCTCAAGGTTGAGCCCCTGTTTTTCCTACAGGCACATTCACAGCTCATATCCTCCCTTCTTGAGTGGGCAGCAAGGGCAGACCCTTACAGAGCCAGCAGCAAAGACCAGCCCCCTCACCAGCATGAGCAATGACCACCCTCAGACTCTATAGACAAGTGAAGTGGTGCTCGGCTCTCCATCCCCCATGCTCCTTTACTTGTGGTATTTCCTTCTGCTTTTTTTTCCCCTTGAAGAGTGAAAAAGGCAAACAAGAGCTTATAAATTATCAATTCTTGATTGATTTTGCTGAGAAAAGCACATAGAACAATCACACAACAGAGGAGAAGAATAATTTAACATCTCAAGTGGGGAATGGTAATGCTGCTGAGACAGTTCTATGTAGGCAGGGCACTCCTGAACTGCCCAGCAGGATCTCCCTGCTCCAGCCTCTTCCTCTTGCCCTTCAAAAATACACAAGAAGAATGATAACGTTTTATAGCAGCTGCCTTAAAACAGAAATCAGTATTTCCTTTAGCAGGACAGTCCCCTCCCAGCCCAGTTATCTGATGGTGCACACACACAAACGCAGCTCCATGCACACAGGCTTCCACCAAGAAGATCCCATGGCATGATGGTCCAGGACTGACTCACAGCCTAGGAATTTTCCTGCAGCAGACCAAGACTTCTGCATAAAAGACCACAATTTCCACCCTGAAAGCTACATCACAAGCTAGGTGAGGCTATTAAGAGCAGGTCTGTTAAATCAGCCTACATCAGCAACTTGCTGCTGTGGAAGGTTCATGCAATTGAGGTTTTCCTGTTCATGCATAGCTGTGTACCAGCAGATAGTTTGGAGTTCTTTTCCATCTGTGGACTCCTAAAAAAAATAAAATAAATCTGCCAAGCATTCACAGCTCTAGAGTTTCTCCAGCATCACATGCAAAATTTCTTTTCTGAGTCTATGTGGGAAATTACAGTTCTCCCCCCAAAATTAGCAATAGCAGCACCTCACTGTCTGCTAAAAGGCTGCACGTGTCATGGTTCAACTGTTTCATTGAAACTACAAATGACACCGTACAGCGTTCCTTAACCACACATGCAGCTTTTAGCTTCTGTTTATGGAATTAAATGGGATTTTGTAGCTAAAATGCTTTCCAAGGTAGCTGATGAAAGCATACAGGGATTACCAGCAAGGTCAGAGGCAAGAGAGAGCAAAACAAACAACCCCACATCCCTCAAAGAGCTGATATCTGCGGACTGAGACATCCAGAGCATTGCAAGGCACTGGTTAAAACCCAGTGCTGGACCAGATGTTAAATGTGACATAGAGAAAGCAAAGCTACTGCCTGTGTCTTAAGCCAGCCACACACCGTTACCACAGCAACAATGTTTTTTGATACTTTTAGGGTTTTTTTAAAATAGATTAACTGATTAACTTCTTCCCCTCCCTTCAGTTCTGTAGCCTTTGGCCGCAAGAGCCCACTGTGCTCAACAGACATACAAGTCCCGTAGCTGGATTCTGGATGTAGGGGAATATTATTTGGTTGGCAGCAAAGACGTTTGTGCATGTGTCTATCTCAGCATTGTATTGCAAACCATCTGGGGTCTTTACTTGGGTTTAATTCTGAAGAAAAGAGCATTTTCCGTGCTGTCTAAACCTGGCTTACTTCTCCTTCTGCCTTTAACACAGAGTGGTTTTATTTTTGACTACACAGAAAGAAAAAAAAAATATATATTATTTAGAAATAAATAAAGAAGATGCTGAAAGAGGTGGTGGCTCACGGATGGGAAATTATGTTCCTTCACTGCTGCAGTAATGATCTGATTAGGATCCAATCCTACCACATCCTTCATGTGCTAAGTCATCTTTACAGAGCTGAAGTCGCCTGAGGGCAAGGGATGGAGGGAGGGGGTCAATGCAGTACCGCCAGGATTGTGCATTTGCCTTCTGGTCACCTTACAAAATGAGAAGTTTCCTTGGGCACTGAAGCACCTTTTCTGGAGATTTTGGCAGTGATGTCTACATTGCAATGAAACTACAGTTTCAACCCTCCAAAATAATTTATGTGCATATTTAGATCCTCTGCATGAGCTGGAAATCCACACATCCTTTTCAATCTGTTATTTCCCTCCTCTCTCCCCCCGACTTACCACCTTGCTTGTAAATCTGCCTTTCATCTCTCTCTCTTGCTCTGGTTTCCAAGCTGTGTAGGAAACCAAAAAGTGTGCCAGTGCTGTTCCACCAAGCCCTATTCCGGCTGCTTCTGGCTAGATCTTCAGGATCTAGTCAGAAGTTTTTCCTTTTTCCCTTTTTCAGGAGTTAATTTCCTCTGATCCAGATAACATACTCAGCCAGACAAACTGCTGGGACATTTCCCACCATTAGCTGCCCTCTTCCAGGCTTCACACTTGCTATGACTTAAGACAGGCTCTCTCTAGAGCAGTTCAAAACCCAGCTAAGCTCCTCATGCAGCAGCACCCACACAAGTGTGCCAACCCAGAATGAGCCATGGAACAACATCCAAAGGTGTGACCCCAGAGCTACTCTGTCACCCTCCAGGAATGACAGACAGAGCATCAGTTCCCTGCTAGCCTGGGGGAACAAGCCCTGTCCTGGGAGGCTCTGACCATGACAGAGGTGCTGCATCTCCAAAGGGCTCAGCAACCCTCTCTGGACTCAGGATGTGACCCATCACATCTGCTGGGGACGATGCCAAGATGCCAAACAGGTTCGGAAGTGGCTCCATGGATTTTCAACACCAGCATGTCCACAGGCACAACCAATCTTATCTTGACCTGTACTCATACAGCTGCCCCACAAATATCTCCTCTCCTATACCAACACACAGTAGATACCAGAGACATCAGGAGAAAACAGTCCCCACTCCTCAGGCAATCGGGAACATCTCTCATTCACAGATACAGCACACAACTTTTTGATGCAATGCTGTTATTGCTGCTGGCATGCACGCTCCTTTCATCACTACAAAAAATAAATCTTGGGTTGTTTTTTCCCGTGCCTTCTTTCTTCCATATTGACTTTTTTGTGGCCAAGGAAATATATCCTTAAAGATGATGCAAGGACAGAGGAGGTGGAGCAAAGAAGATCAAAGATTCCAATTTACTCTCCCCTATTCCTTGCAGGAACTGGAGATCAGTCAGCAGTAAAGCACTAATAACAGAGATTAAAAGGCAAATAAAGGGAATTTTTTTCTAATGAAATATGTGATTAACCTACAAAAATCACACACGCAGGACCCTGCCTTGCTGACGCTCAAAAGGAAAATTTGCAGATCTTGAACACAAGAGCAAATCACTGCCCATGCCATGGCAGCACCTCCAGCACCCAGAAACCGGCAAGCTTTGCAGGGGCTGTAGGTGCCTTTTGTTTCCACTACAAATGGGTGACAAGAGGGACAGGAAGGCTTGAAGCCTGCGTCAGCTGCAGAACCAGGGGCACAGCTCAGGTCCCCTAATCTCCCACCATCCACACATGCCCAGACACAGGACTGACCTGGTCAGAAACCTCAGCCACACACAGCTCCAGTACTGCTGATTCCCATGGAGATGGGCTGCCAGGATGAATCCATCCCTTCCTCACCCACCCTGGTGGGGCAGGAACATCATCACACAAGTTCAGAAATAGCCAAAATGGACCATTAATATATTCCTACAATTCAGGAGCTGAGCTAGGATACTGGATCAAAGGGAACTCTTAGGCTGGTTTGTGGGCTTATGTGTGTCCAAGCTAACGCAGCAGATCACAGCTGTAATTTGTCATACGCCACCTCGAACACAGCTCACACAAACAACGTGAATATTTTTTTATAGGCAGTAACATAGAGGAAACAAGCTCAGACTCAAACGACTTCACAGCCAGCGATTACCAGCTGCAGCCTGCCCCAGTGTGTGCCCCGTACCTTGGGAATCTTGGAGGGTTGCACTTAATGCCATGTATATGAGAACAACATATTCTATGTACGGTTCAATCTCCTTTATCAAAGTCATTTGGTTCCAGCAGATCTAAAGACCAATTCAAACACCACAACCATAGCATTACACCAGGGGAGCGTAGGGCAGGGCTGCACAAGGCTATCGGGGAACAGGCTGGGAACAGTATCGGTTCCAAAATCCTCCAAGAGCTGCTTGTGTTGTCCGTCAACAGAGAAATAAATAATTGCTTGTGCCTCTATCCACATACCATCTTTTTTTTTTTTTTTCTTTCCCCACTCGGCAGTTCAAACCCAGCCAAATTCATTAGTTTAGGTCACGTTTATGGATGACACACACTGTACAGCCACAAAACAATAAGCAAGCTTGGCTCTTGGGTGCAAAATACTCCTGCTGTGTCTATTGCAACTGAAGTCACAAGAAAAAAACAAATTCACTAGGACTTAGCTGGTGCATACTACAGCTTTGTTTCCAACCACAAAACATTGCTGAAAAACAATGGCCAAGAAAGTGCTGTTGCTCTTTAAATGTTACGTCTCCCAGGAGTACGTGTTGGGTTATTGAGTGT
>NW_010315651.1:13793-46524 GCF_000700745.2 Antrostomus carolinensis
AGGGAAGACAGGGGGAAAGCTTTCGTTCCTATCCGGGGATTCATTTGGCTGCATTTCTTTTCTCATCATAAGTTATGTTTTTGCTTATATTTTATTAAAGTATCTAGAGGCCTTTGGGAATGAATGCCCAGGATTATTTTTTTTTTTTTTTTTTTTAAGAAAAAGAAAAAAGAAATTAAAAAACCCCAGCAGGATGAGGATTGCTGCCTTCTGCATGCAGATTTTGTCCTGCCTCGAGACAAGGCTCAGCCTGATCACCCCACTTGCTCTGACACCTTCACCTCCACAGCCAGCCATCTGCAAATTGGTGTCACCCACTGCCGCTCTCCTCCGAGCTCCTGCCATCCCCACTCCTCTCAGACCTGCCCTATGGTCCAAGCCCTCATGCCTGGTTCAACCTGCAATGCCAGCAGCACCTTCTGCTCATGCATACATCAAAAGCTGCTTTACAAGTTCAGATGCTCCCTTTAACGAAGCGATGAGAAAAAAACTTCCTCTCAGGCTGCTGAACACAGCTGAACACAGCTCCCTCCTCCTGCCCCCTTTGCAAATTACCAGGATATTGTCACTAATTATCAGGCTCAACAAGTGAAATTGTGCAATTTGCTACAGACACACTGGAGAACACACGTGAAGAGTGGGGCTAAGTGCAAGGAGAAGAGGGGAGTGTGGAGGAGCCCATCGGGCAGGGTGCTGTGGGGTAGCTCCAGGGGTGCTGGGTCCCAGCGTGGGAGGGGAACCTGCCAACGGCATCATTGTGTTTGTGTTTCAGAGTGTTTGCCTTTTTTTTTTTGCCTGATGTTTACTTCAAGCATCACACTCTGAGGGCTTATAAAGAGGATTAAGTAGTGAGGAGGTCTCGCAGAGTTAGGAGGAATTAATCAAGCGGTAATCAGAAAGGAAATTAATCTGAAGAGTTAATTAATCAGCCAAGGCAGGGAGACTGCAGCCAATCGTCCCTATCACACCTTCCACGTTGCTATTTCATGCACCAGCATGGCAGCAGGGAAAGGACAAGGCAGTCCGGGCATCGGGGGAATGCCCAGCCACCCCTCCACACTTTCTAAGGAGACAGCAAAAGCCCAACAAGGCCAGGAGGTTTCCATACCCCCATCCCACCACACAGGGACCTCAGTGAGGACATCTCTACCCAAGCACAGCAGGGCAAGCACTCATCATCTGTCACGCCTCAGCCCTGCTCAAAAGTTTCCAAAAGCCATTTCAGAGACTCTCACACCCCTCTTACTTCTGCTTTAGGAAAAGGGATCTAGATATGCAGCTCACAGGTTTTTGATTGCTTAATTGATTCTATACACCCCATGTTATCCTTCCAGCATCCTAAATAGTCTTTTTACTTCTCCATTGTTCAACTCTTCTAAATATGCACCGCTGGGGATCACTTCCCCTTCACTCTGGTCTTCTGCATTCTATATATTCAGCTTTTCTATTTTTTAATCTTTTCTTACAATACATTCCCTGCAGAACCTTAATAATTTTAGTTGCTCTTCTCTGAATTCCTTCCAAAAGGCGTTAGGCAGAATGTTTTGCAAATTTGCTCTCATCCCTTCCGGATTGCATTTTGACTAATGCCTGTTTCCCTTGGGATGAGACATACCCCACGCAGGCTGCCTGATCGGGGATGCTCAACCTTCATTACAGCCTGAAGCACTTGAGGGAAGAAAACTCCCCAATTCACAGGGGCTGCAACATGACACATCTTTGAACTTACAAAACCTGGGCCAGTTTGCAAAGACATCTGAAATCTCATTAAATTCACCATTATTATTATTATCAGACTCCTTTTATGCACAGAGTAGACATTTTAATTGCCTGGATGTGAAAGTAGCTTCTATTGTATATTTTATAGACCACAAGCAAAGATTCATGTCTACGTGCTGCCTTCAATCTGCCTCTAGGGAGGTGCAGACGGTCTGGAGCCAAGCACAGGGTGCAAGGGGTTATCCAGCACCCCCAAACCAGCTCCTTCAAAAAGAAGGCAGGGCTCATCCCTCCACAAGGTCATCCTGTCATCATTAAAAGATGCTTATCAGGGCTGCTGCCTTCTGTGAGGTGATCACTCAAACCCAAGCCAGCTCAGCTTGGGCAGGCTGCGTTATCGCACGAAACATTGGTTTGTTCTCCCAACATCAGCAGACCAGGTACATGCCATGGTGATTAGGAACACAGCAGACAGACCAAGGTACATCTTGCTGAACCAAGGCCACCTCTACAGTTAAGATGGAGGAAGACATCTCCATATGCCATGTTTTGGCAGCGCAGGTAAAACAACCTGTCTGGTGCAGGTGGCACCATTGCCGGAGGATTCGGGGCATGAAGGAAGCGTGAATTGCAATAGACTACCAGCATTAAACATCATATGAGATACATAGCCTTCTCCCATCCAAATGGTGTCAAAATGAAAAGAAAAAACTGCATTTCACAAGAAAGAACCTGTGGAGCTGAGGGCTGGCCAGGGGTCTTTTGGTATGCAGAGGTGATGAACGACTGGAGAGAAACCAGCAGCAGTGAGGATGCTGGGTGGGGGCTAACTGGTGGCTCTCAAGCAATGTTCTCTATCAACAGAAGGTGCCATAAAGTAGCTACAGGAGCGTTAAAGGAAACCACAGAATCATAGAACCACATCCACTCCACAGCTTCAATAGCCATGTAAGCCGTTAAAGCATTCCTTCTCAGTCAGCCCATTCCCTTCACACCAGTTTTATTTCCAAAGATGCCTGGGAAGGGCTGTCTTCTCTCCTTGAGCAAATGCCACCCTCACACAGAAAGCTCCTATATCACCACCCAAGGCTGTCCCTCCCCATAAACCATGAATTTGTCTCTTTTCCCTTTTGATACACAAAGACTATTTGCACTTATCCTCTAGAAAAAAAAAAAAATACTTTGAAAAAAGGGGGAAAGGCAAAAAACTACTGCTATTACCTAAAATAAAGCTAAACTCTGTAGAGTCCGAAGGGAATGGTGAGTTCATCCTGACACACACATTTCTGGATATCCTGACCCAGAGAAGTAGCTCCCCATGGATGTTTTTGTACAGGAAAAACCCAGCTCTTCTCCCACCCCCACTATGCTGCCTGTCTGTAAACTGCTGGATCCATTTCATTATAACTCATTTCTACTCTGACTGTCGATTATTAAAAAAAAAAAATATATATTTTAATAATTCATAGCCTGCCCAGCACCACAGCACTCTGATCATCAACAGGTATTCAAAATGCTGGTTCTGATCTGGAAATCTCCCCATTCAGAGCCAGGGCCTCAGATACCTCAGCAATCAATGCATCTTGGTGTGGTACCCAAGATAAAAAGAGATGCTGCTGCTCTTCTCCACACTAATAATGCCACAAAGAGGGCACATTAACAGACAACAGCTCCTTCCTTTGAAATCTCCCTCCCCTCCTGGCTCCAACAGAGACTAAGGAGTGAAGATCTACTCCCTGGGGAGGTTGCCACTGTGTACTGACTTTTAGGGGTGCAGTGCTTTTTATTTTGGCTTTTCAGCTGGCGGTTCAAAGGAGAAGTCATTAACTTCTTGCACAGCATCTGAACCTACTGTAGAAGGATTCCACAGCATCACCTGCAACACATCCCTAGGTCACACAGAGCTGGAGATGAATAGATAAAACACTCCAGGGTAAACTGAAAGAATAACCACTGTGCACGTACACACAAGTGTGTAAGCTTGGCTATAAATATGCACAGATAAATGCACATCCTCTCAGATGATACTATCAAATGCATTACTCCCCAAATCTCTGCAGAGTAGCAGACCATCTCCAAGGTCATATTAGCGTGGAAGTAATGTAATCCCATTACCCAGACTCCTTTCTCCCTCTCTGAGTTTCTATGTTGATGTTTGCTTTCAATTTTAAACACCAACCATGTATCTTGTAGCCCAGCCTGGGACCGCTTTGCTCAAGTGGCAGTAAACACATGGCTTAATTCACTCATTCTCCAGAAAAAAAAAAAAAAAAGGCAAAAAGAAAAAAAGAAAAAAAGCTTTTCCTGCATGAAATCCATGCGTCTGCCAGCACAATGATCAATGCAGAGCGTGCTGAAAGCTGCCGTAACTAACTCGGGCTCGGGGAAAAAAAACGGAGCAAGCAGGGCAGTAAGCGGAAAATCTGTACATACTGCTCTTGTCAGGAGAAAAATATCCAAGTGGCACGTAACTCGGCTGCCAACAACGCACCACGCGAGCCTCCCGGGTGCTGGGGATGCAGCTCAGTGCTTGTGCTACAGGGTATTTGCTAATTCCCCAGGCAAGGGACAGGGTCTTCAAGAGGAAAGCTCAACCAAGTGCTTAACACGAGGGGGAAGCAGGGAGAGAGGGTGAAGGAGCCAGCAAAGCAAGCTCCCAAGAGAGAGGATGGAGGACAACAAGAGCAGGAGCCACCATGACCACTCTGTCCCATAGCCAGCAAGACTGGTCCACACAAGCCCTCTGCCAGCTTCTCCAGGGAGTCCCATCCTTCAGAGCAGAAAACTCTTTAGAGATTTGGGCTCCTGGGGTCACATTACACAAAACCCCTTGGAAATCTGGCTCCACTTCTCTGATCTGAGCCCTAACTCCCCTCCATGCTGGACACTGTCCCTCCTCCACTCTCTCAAAACTTTCCTAACCACTCGCCAAATCTTCCTGAAGTTCAGGCCACTGCTTTTTGTCTATTCACCTTCTGAAAACACCTCTAATCTCAATTTTTTTGCCTTTTGTTGCCTGCAGAAGGCTGTGGTAACGTATCCTCCTTCTTACCTCATCTCTTCCAGCTCACGTGGTAACAAAGCAAGTTTAATAATAACATTCTCCAGCAAAGAGCACAGTAAAAGAACACAGGAGGCATTTCTCATCAGCAGATGCCAGAGAGATCTGCCAGGAACATGCATCTCAAAAGACACTGAGCCTACACTTAGACTTCTCCCAAAACCCCCACTTGCCACTTTGTGGTAAGCCCATGCGGAACGAAGGCCACAAAGGTGGTCAACACGCACGCCAGCTCTTCAAGAAAGATGCTCAGGACAGCATTTCAGGATGCTTTTACTCTCAGCACACAGCAGAAGCTTTCACCTTTAGGTCTCCCAGCCTTTAACCAAGTCTGATGGATGTCCCCAAGGTTCAGTCTGCAGTCAGCGGTGAGAGAGACACAGCCTCCAAATGCTTCTGCATCTGCCTAATGAGGAACCCACCCCTCCTGGATGGCTGTGGAGGGAGTCTGCAGTGATTAGTCTCATTAAGCCTCTGCAAAAGCTATTCCAACATCAAACTGATGAACTATTCAAGGCAGGCTTGTTAGTAGAGGATAAATGAAAATCCAGCCTTGGTATTTTAACAGTCTACAAGGTGTCATTTCTGCTTGGATGGTCCTTAACCCTTGCACACTCTGGATGGCTCATTCAGCTGCTGGTCACAGCAGGGAGCCCATCTCAGTCCCCAAGCCCATCTCTGTCCCAGTCTTCTCATCAAGACCATACAAACTTACCTGCTCTGAATTATTGTGAGTAAAACCCTTTTTCTCTAGTTAATGAAACATTTTGTAAAGTACCATCCCCTGCTCCCATCATACATACCTCAGCACTCATTAGACATTAAACCCAGGATTGGCAAAGGATGTTAGAGGAATTTCAGTGGGATTTGTTGATTAATTCCCTCTGCTACTTTTTAAACTCCTATGCCTAGAAAAATGCTGGTAACACATGTCCTTCTCAACAGGTAGCCGCTAATGAAATTCTCCACCAGCTGCTTTTTCAGTAACGCTCAGCTGATCTGATAAGAGGAGCTCCCCCAAAAAAGTACCACTGAGATGGTGGGGCTTGGAGCTGCTGTCGCAGCTGAGGAAGGCTCGTTCCTCCAGAAGTGCACACAAAGCATCCCCTCACCTCTCAGCCCACATTTCTCTCATGTTTGTGGCACAAGGAAAGGTACAACCCCAGCAAAAGGCTAATCTGTGCATTTGTGATACACCCCAGAAACAGGGATAAACTACCTCAAACACAGGAGGACTGCTCGTTTCTTTATCCTCTAGAAGCCAATATTTACTAGAAACATTTCCCTCAGCCTACAGCTTCTAGGAGATTACATCTTGATATCCTGAAGACTTTCTTTGGTACCACGATGAGTTTGATCCCCTGCACCTCAAGAGCTGCAGCACCAGACATGAACACAGGCAACACTGCCTGCAGCACCCCTGCTCACCCAAAACACAGGAGTGTGCAGACCTATTTCCAGGCTCAGGACTGGTGAGGTAAAATTCCAATCTTCAGTCCTGTAGTAAAATTCAGGAAGGTGCCGAGATCATTTTGTTAAATCTGATCTGAGCATGATGGAGACACGGGGTTAATAACTGCAGGCTGCCACGAAGCTCCCCCTGCTCTGCCTTACCATAGGACGGCCTTTGGCTATGGAGAGATGGGTTTGTATACTTTGCTTTGGTTTTATTGCTACCTGGTCAAGACAGTTGTAAGTACCCTCTCAATAATTTAAACTGACAGAGTTGTGCTGGATTCTGTATCAACCAAACCTCTTCATGAAGTCAACATCCTTCAGTAGAAAGTCTCAAGGACTGCAACATGTTCAGTGTAGCCACATCCATGGGTCACACATCTCCCATAGTTAGACCAATAAAAGAAATCTCTTACCAGAGCAAGAAAAGAAATCAAGATTCAATCACCAACTTTCCATCTCCCACACTGTTAACCAAAAATCAGAAACACTTGCTGCTCCCTCCTCTCGCCTTCCCCATTCATACCCCCAAAAAAGATGCAACCACTGCCTTCCCTCTCTCTCCACCACTCAAGACGACATGCCAGCACATTTAGGAAATCATTAGCACAAATTTCAGCCAAGATTATTTATCCTTAAAGAGCCTGCTCGACAGCAAATCTCCCTCCAGCCGCTTCCGGGCTCCGCAGCTCAGTGCAGATAAATAGGCACTTACCGCCAGCTACTAACAATTTCATAAAGCGTCTTCCTACCTTTATTCCTCCACAATGCCTGCACACACACACGTGCACACACACTCTTGTGCTCCATATGCACAAAGCACTCAGGGAGAGAAGTTTTCTCCTTCCCACCTGCTTTGGTAAGGGTGACTTGAAACATTAGGCTGTCAAATAAGTGTCTGGGCTGTTGCATCACCTCTCCTTCATCTTCCACATCCTCATTTCTTCTCATTTTCCAAATGCAAACTTCACAACATCTTGGCACACTGTAGAACACCATGTTGTCTAAAATGCACTGTAGATAGTGATAGTGCAAGGGCCATAAAGTTTTCAGAAGACACGTGCCATAGAAGAGAGCTTGGAGATCCTGAAGCACATGGGGCTTTGTTATATACCAGCTTAGCACTGATATATGAAAATAAAATGCTTGGAGAAATGGGAAAAGCTCTCAAAGGCTGGGTTCAAGACTGAAGGGTTCTTGGCTAAGAATGGAGGATGTTAAAGGACCTCTAAGTTATCATTAACTTGCAAAAAAGCCTGGATTTGAGAATCATATATGAGAAAAAAAAAAATCTAAGAGTAAAGCCTGAAGCAGTAAAAACATGCAGATGTTTCCTGTTGGTTGGAAATGAGGATTTCTCCTCAAGGCACAGTTTCAGGCAGCACACTGCTTCCCTGGCCATACCCAGGAAGGTTTTGAAAGGCTGGTTTCAAAGCAGGTTGCTGCACCATGGGTCAGCAGAGCAACCAGGAATTTGAACTAAAGTACCTTGGTGCAAAGAGAGAGCTTACACAGCTTTCTGTAAACTGTCCAGTAGCAGGTAAATAAATGCCAGGTTTGGTCTTATCCAAATAATAAAAAAGAAAAAAAAAAAAGAAAAAAAAAAAAAAGAGAAGCATCTGGCAGGCATTCAAAGGCCCAGTAGCACGTGTTAGTAAAAGGCTCAATCAACAAAATTTAATAGCACCTCTCCTCTTTTAACAATAAAACAGAGCCTCATTCCTTGTTGACAGATTCACAAACAGCCTGCCCATATGACTGGTCCCAAAACCACAGCCTGAAACCTGGGCAAAGCTCTGGCAGGAGCACACCCAAGTGAGACATCCTTTGCTGCAGCATCCATAAACCAAATACAGATTTTAACTCCTCTGTTGGGATGCATTTAAGAGGAAGCAACTTATTTTGGTGTAACCTGATCACAGCATGTTCAGTAGAACTTAAATCAATGTCTTTACCTATACATATCAAAATGTAGGAAGGTGTCTTGCTTCACCCTTACAGCTTCAGTTTTAATATGTCAGGGTGGAATACATGTGCTTTACTGATGAGGGGTTTTGGCACATACTGACATCCCATTAACTCCGATATCATGTTAATAGACAGTAGCAGCCAAGAAGCATTACTTGAAATCTTTAAGCAGAGAAAATAAGCTCAATTCACTTCTAAATAAATACACAAGCAGCATAATAAACTTAGAAAAGAAACAGAGAAGAGCATATGTCTTGTCACTAAGAACTAAATAACAATGTAAAAAAGGGGAGAAAAATCTAAAATCCAGCTGTCCTGCAGCAGCAGAGTAGAAGGGAATTTCTGCAGACACCCAGAAGTTAAATCAGGCTGTACCTAGTTTCAATTCCTATCACAATGCTTTAGATGGAGATTGAAAGCAAACAGGCAATAGAAGAATTAATACTCCTTAAAAAAAAAAAAAAAATAAAAGAGAGAGAGAGAAAGACAAAAATGAAATAATGGTCAAAACAGCAAAGCAAAGTACTATTGAAAAATTCAGCAATATTTCCTCTCTTGGTCGCACACACCAAGGGGACAGATCTGCAGCAATCTACAGCAGGATACTCAGCAAAAGCACTCAGCAGCCCAAAAGGCACCAAGTCTCATTACCAGATACTGCTACTGATTTAATTCTGAGTAGAGAAACTTGTCAAGGCAGCAGACATACTGTAAATCTGCAGATATTTCCCTTTATATACACGTATATGCACACATATGCACACAACTTTCATTTGTTCTCCTGGCTGATGTGCAGAAAAAAAAAAATAACAAGCTTAACTTTAAATTTATAGTAAAAAATCAAAGGAAATATTAAGAAAAAATTATTTAAGAGCCTAAATGATAGTGGAATCAAGAGGATGAAGCAGTTGGTCTATAAAAACAAATCACGCTGAACTACCTTCAATGCCTTATTTTCTCCTGATTGAATTACCAAATTAGTCAATGAAGGTTGTAATATATTTGGGCTTAGTAAAATATTTGATAGTGTCTCAGAAAAAACTTCCTTGAAAAATTAATTCAAACTGCCTTGGATATGAGCACTGTCATACAGCAGTATTAATAACAACAGTAAATTTGATTTATGTGGCTCTTCGTTGCTAGTGCCGGTCTGGGTGGCACGAATATGGCAAAGCTTTAAGCCAGAGAGGTTCACTGCGGGGACTGCTGTTAAGGCTGGGTTTATCTAACATCTTTATTAATTATTTGGAAATTAAATAAACTCAGTGAATTAGGTAAGCTGTTGATACAGGTCTGTATAGGAAGTAGGGTGGGACTGTAATAATTTCAAAAGCCACCACTGATATGGTGGCTTAATGACTGAGCAAAGCATCTCACCAGCTCCACAGTCTTCTTGTAAGTCAAGTGCCGCTGAAGGCATGAAATCACACGGGCAGCATGCTCCTTAGCCAGCAAACATGGGCAGAAGTAAGAAAGTCAAGGTGCAAACTTTAAAAAAATTAAAGAAAAAACAAGTTTTGGAGATAAATCATCAATTTAGTGGGAGGCAGAAACCTGGAAGACAGTTGATGCCCAAATGGGCTGGTGGTGACAGCAGGCTGCAAGCCTGCAAGGGTGCAGGACTATGCTCTGCACAGGGAGGAGGTGTCCCCAGCAAGCATCGGGTTATCAAACCTGGGGTAAGCCCCAACAACCCTGCCAGGCACAGGGCCAGGAGCCTCCCACACACCAAGAAAACTCAGAAAAGGGCAAGAAGAAATAAAATACGATGATGATGCTGGAAAGACTGAGCTGGGATAAGAGAGTTCGCATGCACGCCCTTGCTTATCGCCACGGGAAGAGCCAGCTGCAACAATCCCAGGGACAACCAGCAATGCTGGAGCCAGGGGGATGGAGTGTAAAAGCATCATGTAATGAATTCACTTAAATAAACAGAGGTGGAGCAGTTCTCCAGGGTAGCAAACAGCCCTGCTCCTGGGTCTGGTCCCAGAGTGCCTTTGGTGACCACAGAGCAGCACACACCCATGCTTTGGGGACCCTGCATGTCACACGTCCTCCTTCCAGCTCTCAACCACCAGTTCCCCAGCATTTGACCCCCCCAGGGCAAGGGGTATCTGTCCTGTCCCACTGTGCCAGAGCCCCTCACCAGCTCGTCAGCCTTACTGCAGCATCCCACTGCTGCCTGTACCTGGAAATTTACCCAAAACCAATTGAAAAAAGTCAGAGAAATCAATAAGAATAAATATTGATCCTAGACCACTATTACCTCAAAATTATGGGGTTTTCTTTCATTTTTATAATATTAAATATCTTGTCTTCATAAAAAAAAATATTCCAGAGCTTAACAGGTAAGACCATGCTAATTATTACCCCAACATCAATCAGAAAATGAGCACAATGTTGCTACGAGCACTTTGGAAGACAACATGCTTTGCTTTTTCTCATGAACCACGCATCTGCTGATTGTGGGAAACTCCGTCTCTGTTTTCCTGTTTCCAAAGTGTGACCAAAACTAGAACCCAGTGGAAGACCACAGCTCCTGGGCCAGATCCAGGAGCACACCTGGATGTCATGAGAGAAGCTCCTGAGCAGGAGGCAAGTGGACCCAGCAGGCAGATCCTGCACAGCCCTAAAGCTTGGGAGGAGAAGAAGCAGAAATCAGCTCCACTTCCACGATCCACATCTCTGCGCTGCATGGTGAGAAACGTGTTTTAGCCAAGGGCAGCAGAGGCTTTACCTGCCTCCCCAAGTGCCAGCTCCACTTAGCGTAATGATTATTAAGCCCTGTCAGCAGATATGAAACCAACAGACACGGCTCCACAGGCAAGCACTTCGAAAGCCGCCGAGGCACCCCTGCTCACAGGTTTTTGTTATCCATCTGGAAAATTGCAGATGTCACAAGAGCTTTTAGAGCATCAAGATGAAATCGTCTTGTCAGCAACAAAAGGGCCAGTTTTCCCCTGCCCTGATCCCAGCAGCTGTCTCAGCACCACAGACTTCTGCACGAGTGGACAGCGTTGTGTCAGGACACCGATGCCACCGGGGACCCTCGCTGGCACGCTGCCTGCCCTGGAGCTATCACAGCACCCGTATCTCAGCCCGTGTCACATGAATCTTACTCTGAAGGAAAACCAGGGTGAAGGAAAACAATATTTTTCCCTTCACACTAATTCACAGCCTCTTGTATTGCTCTTGACTGTGTTAGGCTGGGAAGAACTTGCTGTTTGCTGAGGAGGGTGAAGCACACCCTGGAACAGAGAAGATGGAGATGCAGGTTCACTGGCAGCAGCTCCTCCTATAGCTGGTTCAGGTGGAATAAGAAACAAGCCAAAGAGTTTTTAATCCAAAATCCAAAAAGACTCATCCATTTTCTCCACCACAATTGTGTGGGTTTTCACTCATAAAGGTTTATGAAGCTGCTGCACTGCTTTGGCTTCGGTGTCATCAAAGGCAGCTGTGGCAAAACCATGTTGCCAAAGGCCATTTTTCTCAACAGGGCTCTGACCAAAAATGTTTTTTTCCTTTTTCTGTGGGGAAAATCCTTTGCTAGTCACAAAGTGAGGTCTTTCAGGTCACAAAGCGAGGTCTTTCAGTAAGATCAAAGGCTATCCAGCAGAGCCACAAAACCACCCCAACACCAGGGTGCATAGGTTGCTGGGCTATAGCATAAAGGTCCTGATGTGAAACGGCCCATTCCAGAAGAGGCTGTTGACTCCTGCAGATGCTGGTCTGGGTGAAGTAAAACAATAAAGAAAAACTTTTCTGCAGCTAATAGATTCTGGCAGATACAGGGAGCAAAGACGTTGCAACACACAGAAGATGTCCATGAGCACTAGCTCCATGCTCTTCTCATGCTGCAAGCCTGAGAGCAGAGGGGAGATCTTGCAACATGGTCTTGAGTGCAGAGCAGAGTATGTTGAAGGCTGATGACTGGGCTGGGATGAATTTTCATGAGTGTACTAAGCATCATTTCCAGCATGGACCTGGTCCATTTGGTGCCACTCAATGCATCCTGATGGCACCAGTGCCTCACACTCAGAGCCCAAAGTGAGACCTGTGGCCAGTTTATGTGGCTATGGGCAATGAGATCTCCTGGGTCACTTTCCTGAATCAGAAGCCAGGTTCAGGGTAACAGCATCCCATCCTCTGTCCTTCTTCATTATCCAGGGCCATGGCACCAAATGAAGACCACTCTCCCAAATAGAACCCTGTCCCCCAGACACAAAATATGAGAATCCAAATGTGATTTATTCCCACTGTGCACAAAATACTACCAAAGCAGCTGCCTGTATACAGGCATTATGTTCTGGTCCATTGATTTTTAATAGCATAGTTGTAGATCTAAATGAGATGCCTGAGCATGACATGAGGTTCTGCACCACTCCCACCTTCATCAGCAGATGCTAAGCACTGGTGCTGATGGAGTTTCTTGGGGCTGTCCAGGACACAGGCAGGCAGGCTCGTTATTGCACCACAAGAAATAGAGGTTGGAGATGGAACAAACCCATTAGTTCATCAGATGCTTCAGTGCTCTCTACAATTTGCTTCATCAGTGCTTTCACCAGCTGAAGCTTGAACAGCCCAAGTGACAGTCCCTATCCGTTCCCTTGGGTGGTTATTCTACTGCCTCCAAATTTCTAGGCACTCTTTCAACCACATTCAGCCCACGTTCAAAACCAAAGTAGCACCATTCTCTTCCTTCTCCCCACTTGCCTGCACAGCTCCCAAATGCTTCCCCTGCCAATCCCTCCTTTTACATCGCAGCCACCTGCCCCTTGACCAAGAGCAAAGCTCTCCTGCTCCAGGGTTTAAGGACAGAGTGCCAGATCTCAGCATTCCTGGCTAAACACCACGTAAATGAATGACAATCCTACAGCAAGTCACAAGGAGGAAGAGGTGACACCAGGGACACTGTCCCAGAGGGCCATTTATCAGCATTAACAGTAACAAAATCTTTTTCAAAGAATAATTGAACAACTGCAGTACAGACAAACTACAATTAAAATATTAATTAAAGCCCTTTGCTTCTTCCCACACTGCCTTGCACCTTATTAAAGCCACATCAAAGCTGACACTTAGTTATCTGGTTGTTGGCCACCTTTAGAGGTGCAGGAGAGTGCACAAGACCCAAGGCTTGTGGAGATCACATCTCTTCATCAGTTTAGTCACATTGGTTAAAAAAATTAACCTGTTCTGCTGTTGAATGTAGTACCTGTTATGGACATGTTCTGTTAAAAACAGGACTATTCTGGCTCTGTGCTGTCAATGCAGCATCTTTCACTAAAGCAAAGCCACGTGAAGGCAGATGGACAGACACCCTCAGACCAAGCAGCAAACACTGGTTGGAGCCATGGAGGCAAGGAGCAAGCAAGCAGGAGCATCACTGCCACAGAGAGGAGCCTCCTGAGGATTAGCACCTTCTGCATCCTTGGGGGAGGCTGCTCAAGTGACTGAGCCAGGGCAATTTCACAGCTGTGGAAGAGATGGATGCAAGAGGCTGAGTGAGGAATTGGGGTGACTCAGTTGTTCCTGAATGGTGAGTGGATGAAGGACACCTTCCCAGAGCCTTGCAGCGCAGGGGAAGCAACTGTAGCTCATTCTCACCTTCTCCCTCCTCAAGGTTGTGCCCATCACATACGCGAAGGCAGAAGCCAGCACAGTGCCACAAGCAGTACAGTCCCCAGTGCTGCCACTTGTTAATGCTTTGCTGGTGGAAAAGCTGATGCTCTGAGCCTGGAACAGGGACACTTTCAAAAACTATTATTTTAAAAAATAAATTTCAACATCTTTCCACCACCTCAGGTGGGAGTTCATATCACACTGGATCACAGGTAAGATGAGGGTCACTTACTCAGCTTTTCATACCGCAACTTGAGAAGTGCTTATGAACGTCAGCAGTGAGACACCTGCTAGCCCAGAATTGCCCTGGGCAAATGCCAAGTGTACCAAGGGGTTCATCTGGGGCAAGGGATGCATCCAGGGTCCAGCACCCAGCTGGTGACTAGGGCGAATATATGCAACCATGAGCAAGGGAGGTCTTGTATGCAGAGGAAGAGCCCTCAGGAACATGGTTTGAAAGAGGCCTGGGGCTTCTCAGGTAACCTGAAAACTACTGATCTGGCTTTTTTTTTTAAACTGCTTTTAGTAGTTGCCTAAAATAGACACTTTGGTTTTACAAAAGCAAATGAAATTGATAATGGCTGGTCACTGCACTTTCCATTGCCTTTAGAAATAACCTATTAATACTTCTGGGAGTGGGAAATGTTTTCTTTCTAGATCTAAATAAATCCTGACCTTCTGCTAACCATTTCTCCTGTAAGGTCATTTGATGCAACTCTCCAGCCCCTTGGATGCATTTATCCAGCCAAGGGTTGCTCCTTCAGGCAGCAACAAGTGACAGCACCATCCCATCTTTCAAAACCTTCACCAAATTAACACCACTTGGGACTGAAGGACAAGGGGTGAAAGCATTAACTGCCAGCGTGAGAAAAAGATCTGCCTTCATGGAGAGGAGACACAGAAGTCAGTGGCTTGTCACAGCACCTCAGGGGAGGTGGGATCCTCAGGTGGGATCTCTTGAAGATTTGCCACGGAGCTGCACAGTAGCTTTCCCTTGCTGCCGCCACGCTGGTTACAGACTGGATGCTTAGCAGAGGGTGAGGCACTTATCAGTTTGAAGAGCTTTATGCTTTATCACCTTGAAGGCACTAAATAAATAAAAAAATAGCACAGCTTGCACTTCAGCAGAGTATAAACAGGCATTTATAGAAAGAAGAGCCAGTGAAACCACATGCCCTTTCAATCCACTTCCCAGGCAAATAAAACCAAGTAATATCGAGTGCAAGAAGCATATCAAGAGGCTTTTCAAACAAAGAGGAGGATATCAACAAGGAAAAGCATTGATTTCCAACAGCTCCACACAGTCGTTCTGCCCATGCATTTCGGGGTGCTCAGCCCCTCAGCACCACTGGGCTCTGCTCATCACACACCTGGGCTCAACAGCAATCAGTTCCCCTTTCCAGATCATTAGCATGGCTCACCACACATCCCTGAGCCACCGTGGTCAGCCATGGCTTTTAATGCAGGGCTGTTTCTCTCTCGTAACCATGCCAGGTATTACTGGTTGGTATTACTTTGTTCTCGCTACATGGCAGGCTCCCGGGAGGATGAAATTAAAGGGGTCTGATCACAGATTTCTCCTCAGCAACTAACCCTTAAGGTGAAGGTTCTCCAAGCTGCAGCATGTTTGTTCATTCCTATACAGCTGCAAATAAATAATCAGGGAAAAACAATCAGTGCATGATTATAGCCAGACTTGGCCAAGGCAACGTGGGTCAGAATTAAACCTCATCTGAAAGGTAGGTCATGGCTCTTGTATATACCCCCCCCCCGCCTTTAAAGCTGCAGTGATAATTGCATGATGAAGGAAGAAAGAAAAAAAAGAGAGGAACAAAAAACCAAATCAACAGAAGCAAAAAGCCAGGCACCCAAGATATCTTTGCAGGAGCTGGTCCTCTTGAATCAGAACCCTGGAATTGTTCTGCAATCGACTCAGCGGACAGTTACCATCTGTTTATGGAAAAAAATGTTAATAACCCCCAATCATAATCAAATAGGCAACCACTTTAGTTTAAGTACCTATTAACTAATGCTAAATTACAATGGAACAGCTCTGCAAGTACTTCTGACATCCACATGCACATCAGCAGCGCCAGCACTTTGATCAGGGCTATTAGAACAAATACCAAATGAACAGATAGCGATGTCATTCCTCAAACATTACAGCAAGCGTGGGCTGTGTTTATTTACTGTTTTTTTCATTTCTCTCCCACCTCTTTGTTGTTTCTACCTATTCAGAAAATATGTATGTGCCTGTGTACAGACGTACGCACCACCCACGGCAGCAGACCCTGTGAAAGCCTGGTCCCCTGTGCTTTGTTTTTCTGTCCAAGGCTGAGCTTCCATATGGATTCTCCAATGCCCAGAAAGGCTTGAGGCATTTCCATCAGTGGGGCATCACCTGATTTGTCATCCTCTATTTAACCCCATTATTACCATGACGCCTGTAAAGGCACCTCTAAGTCCTTCCCCCATCTCCTCTGGGTGGAACCGGCTGCTGCAGAGAGAGGGAAAACCAGGCAGGCAGAGCTGTGCACACACGCTTCCACGCATGCAGAGAGGCAGCAAGATCACATGCCTTATTTCTTTAGGAAATCAGATTAAAAAGCAATTGACTCTTTGCCAACTGTAACCAAGTCTGAACCATTAGCTGGCACTGACTCTGCCCAAGGAAGAAAACCTCATTTGGAGAATGCAAGTAGTTTTTAATCTCAGAGCCTGGAATATAGTTCCTCTCAGCAAAACAACAAGTGGTCTTGTCTGAAGATTTTCTCTAGCATCTTTCTCTTCCTATCTCTGCAAACTCAATTTTTTATTATTTTAAGCTGTGCAGCACCAGTAATACATGACAAATATGCATGAGCACACGTTCCTTATCCCTAGGCACTTGCAGATGTAATAGAAAACAAGCAAAAGGAGTATATATTTCAGTCCATCAACCTAAGCATTTACATGGCCTCCACCGCTGTGCCATCCAAACATTTTGTTAGTCCCAGGACTTCTCTGTGCCGTTATTATTGTTTTATGAAATTTCATTTTTGTTAGTCCCAGGACTTGTATGTAGCTTTTTTATTATATTACAAAATTTCATTTCCTGTCATCTGTCGGGATTAAACTTTGATGGGAAGACGCGGGTTTACAAGGTGACAAGCCTGACCCCAGAAGATGAGGTGTAAAATCCTCCACCTCCAGTGGGTGGTCAGGGAACGCAGGACACCAAGCCCAGAGATGAAGCAAGCAGTGACTGAGCGTGGGATGCTGGGATCCTTGCTCCCCTGAGGTCTATCCCACCTGTAAAACCCACTCCCCTGGGACATGGTAGTAAACCAAAGGGCCCTGATTCCCAGTATCTTGCTCTGTAAGACCCTAGTCTTCTTCCTACACTAATACAAGGCTTTAAAAACCACCTCAGCTCCCTCTCTGGATACGTCATCCTTCAGCAAAGAGTTGAAGCCTATGTCTGTGACTTCAACGTGTCTCAGTTTTCGCATTCACTTTTCCCAGCGCTTTCCCCTCTGCTGCCTCCGTGCTGCCCATGTAGCACCACGTTTCACAAAAAGGTGCTTTGTTTGCCATTTTCCTGCTGCCTCCACCACCTTGGCTCTGGCAATCCCTCAGCCCCCCTCCCCAGCTGCTTCAGCCCACCCCTATGCCCCCCAGCTATGGAAGGCAACATCAACAGGCATCCAGAAAGGGGATTTGACCTTTGCCATCCCCTGTTAATGAATGTCCTCTCTGGAGGGAGCAGGGAAAGGCGAGGGGGATGGCACAGAGCCAGTCTCCATGAGCTCAGCCAAGGGACGCCGAGGAGCTGGGAGCACAGCACATCAGAGACCCCTTCACAAGGAGCTTTTGTTGATGCCACTGCTCCAGCCCATCGATGGCATGCTTGGCAGCACTGGCTTTTCTACCAGGCTGCTGGCTGGATCAGTAGCCAGGTCGTAACCAGAGCAACAGCTCTGCCAGGACTCTTGTGCAATGCTCCCAGTGTGCGTCACCAGCCAGGAGAGGAGAAATGTGGACACACGGTCCCCTCGTAGTCCACCCCCAGCACATGTGCCCCAAAACACTTTCTTTTCAAAGGCAGTTGGGATGTTGGACACTTGGCAGCCCATTAGTCCACTGTTAAGACTAGAGGGCAATCTGGCCAGGGGGACTTTCCAGCTCAACATGACATCCAACCTTCTCAGTCCAAGTCCACCTCTTTCTAGGACATAAACCATCTGCTTAATACTAGGAGATGCAGAAGGAAAAAGATGTGCTCAGAGACAAGGTGCTTTGGGTAACGTGTCCAACATGAACACACAATGTTCTGCATCCGTGACAGAAACAACAGGAAAAACCTGCTCCTGCGGGCTTGCCAAGCTGGGATTTCAACAACAAGTGGCAATGTATCAGCTGGCAACAAACAGCTCCTGATTCAGGGAATCATGCACTTTCCCAAAAAGACTCAGGGTCTGGATTTTTTTTATTTTTTTTTTTATTTTTTTAGTAAATCATAACACGCTGGGTGCCATACAGGATGGCTCCTGTCCAAGAATTAACTGATAATGAGGGACCCAGAGGAAAGTGCCAGCCAGAAGAGATTTGGAGGCAGTTTCTGGCTGCACTGTCCCATACAGCATGTCAGAATAAGGTAGGACTGTATGTGAGCTCCTGGAAAAGCAGCTCAGGACCACTCAATAAAGTGATTTGGGCAAGGGCATCAGCACATGAACAGGCAGCCTCCAGGGAGAAGGAAAGGTACAGCAACTCATTAATGGAACTGAAAGAGGAGACAATGGGGAAAGAGACATCTAGCACAAACACAAGCTTTGAGGTACCACCACCAGATTGAGACCATTTGAAACAGCTCAGCTGAGACCGTAAAGCAACTGAATGAGAGATCAAGGTTCTGGACCCATGGGCTTGCAGTGCAGCAAGGAAAGAGAGTATAGAAGCTGCATTTTGGAAAGCACAGAGGAACTGTGACATTTCTTGTAGAGGTGAGGAACAAATCAACTACAGCTGGCAGTGTACCACCAAGCATCCAAGCCACTGCAGGGAAATGGAAGAGTTGCCTTTGTGTTGTGGATGAAAGTGGTGAGGTTTGGTAGGAAGCCTGGTGCAGAGAAGGGAGATACAAGCTAAAGACGCAAAGCCTGGTGGCATGGCAGTTGACAATGGTGTTATGGCAAAAGAAAAAAGTGTAGGCAGAAGAGACACTGGGGAAAAGCAGGAGGGTCAGCGTGGGTATGGCCGTGTGCTAGGGAGACTGTCCACAGGGCAGGAGGATCTTCAGCCTTGTACAGGGAGCAGAGCTTAGGCAGTATGAGTAGGCTGCCCATGGTGGTGCCTATGATACTTGTGACTCATTAAAGAGCTATCTCCCTGGCTTTAAAGATCATAGAATCATAGAATGGTTTGGGTTGGAAGGGACCTTAGAGATCATCCAGTTCCAACCCCCCTGCCATCAGCAGGGACACCTTCCACTAGACCAGGTTGCTTAACACCTCATCCAACCTGGCCTTAAACACCTCCAGGGAGGGGGCATCCACAACTTCCTTGGGCAACCTGTTCCAGTTTACACAAGCCTCAGCCCAAGATGTATTTAATTACTGTCAACTCCATCTCTCCAAGCAATGTCATCAATAAAACTTTTAGAAACTTTGCAGGGTTGTGGTTTCATATCAGAATTGGAAGAAATACAGCATGATGAGGAGGAAAGCAGTCTTTTCTGGCTGAACACTTTTGTCTCCCAAAAACTGCACACACAAGGGCACATCACAGCACCCCTATGGTTTCTGGGAATGTAGAATATCCACTAACACACTTATCCAAAAACCTCTGAACACATACACACATCTGTTCACCAAGACTGGTTACTCACATAAGGTTCACTCCTCTTTGATTCTTCCATTAGGGTCACAAGTTACTCGTACTTTTTATATTCATATCTCTAAGCCCCATCAGTGGCAAATGCCCAAGCACTTCCAAAGTGTTCTGTCAAATCCCTCCAGAAGGCACATAAAATCATCCCAATTTTACAGATGGGGAAATTAAAGCAGAGACAGAGGTTAAGACAGCTAATTGCCTACGGACACTGAGTCAGTAGAAGAGCTGGGAATTGATCCCAGGAACCATGTCTTCCATTCCTCTACTCCACCCACCAGTTAGGACACCCTACCAGATGGTTATCATCATTGGACATATGGACTAAATATTGCTAAGTTGGTGTAGAAGATTTGCTATTTAATTAAATGTCCTGTCTTCCATCTCCATAAGGTTCATAAGGGAAACTCCAGTCAGAATCCCATCTGGATCCACTCAGGAAATGTCTCTGTAAAGCAAACGAAGCCCTAGACAAGCACAAGAATCATTCCCAAACCTATTAACCTGCCCTGCAATGTGAACCTCAGCAAGGTTGGGGAATAATCTGCAACTCAGGAGCCTTGGAAGAAGCCCATATTTGTCAAAGCCTGGCTTCAAACAGTGCATGAGCCACCAATTAGGCTGGGAACTACTTTGTCATGTGAAGGTTCTTCCTCCGACCTTCACTGGGCACCACCAACGCTGCCCAGCTGGAGATGCCAATAGAGTCACAAAAAGCAGATGGCACAGAGTCATCTACTTTCTCCTGGCGCTAGTTCTATCACATCACAGGGCTGGTGTTGGTAGGATAGAGAAACCAGTTCTGCCTGGCAAACATCAGATGCCTTCTCACTTTCCAATCACTACCAAGGACACTTGAAATAGCTCTTAAGGTGGTTATTCATGACACAGAGGAGGAAACTTTCCAACAGAGAGCCAGCAGAAAGAGACCTTCCACATCAATGAAAGACAGGTTAGCTGTTGCTTTCCCAACATGGACCTTATAAACTTAGAGAAGCATCGCAGCTCCCATTCACAGACAAGCACAGAATGGCTGCATCTGCCTTTCCAACAGAAGCCAAACCAATTGCACATTCTTCTGTTTCCCCTTCACACCTTGCACTCTCTGCAAGGGGAAACCAATGCATCATCAGGTGCACAAAGGAGATTTCACCCAAGAACATGCTGTCCTGAGTACAACTCCATCAATGCATGGCTGGAGAGAGCAGGTTCAAAGCTCTTCTGGGCAACCTGTAGATGTAGTTATGTACTGATGAGGAAAACACATGCCTACTTCTGCCCAGAAGCACTTAGAGGTGAAAACCACCAGCCTGTATATCTTCATTACTGTCTCAACAAATAGAAGACAGCTGGACAAAATTCTCTCTAGAAGACATTGCAGCAATACTGACAACGTAGGAATAAAATCACAACACCTTTCCATGTGTGCTACAAGAGCCGGGTAATCCTGGAAGGTGCCTCCTGCTAGAGGAAAGCAACTGCACTTACCTTTCATCCCAAACTTGGACCGCCGGCCATACTTGTTGATCATAATAAAGAGGATGACCAAGAGGACACAAGCAAAAGCTGCCAGCCCAACCGCTATGGAAACCTGAAAGGAAAAATCCTCAGAGTCAAGACAGAGGAATTTAGGAATCTAGTTTGGAAATACATCACCTCCTTGCCTAGTTAACCTTTCTGTAGGTTCACACCATCTACTGCAGCCCCAAGGATATCAGCTGTAGAAGAAAATACAAGTGAAAGCAAAGGGCTCTGGCACAGGTTGGAAGCATCACAGGCTGTTTATAGGACTGGGGGGTTTGAGATCTCCTTATCAGTGGTGGTGTTCTGGCACCACTTCTTCCCAGCTTCTCACTCCATAAATCTGCAGGGAAGGAGAACCTCTACTCCGGTGCCTGAGCTTCCTCTTCAGTGCACCATATCACAAGCCTCCATTTGTGACATTGCCACAGTGCCATGACATCACAACACTAAAGCTGTACTAACCTGAGCTGGGCACACACATTAACAACAGAAAATTCTTTAGAAAGAACAACTCTGCCTCCACCCAAACATCCCTCAGGACAAAGGATGAGAGAAAATAACACATCACAAAAAGGAAACAGAAGAAATTAAGACAAAATATGTTGGGTATTTTTTTTCCCAAAAAAACATTTGGTTTTCCTAAATTCTCTAATGGTTGCCTATTTATTGTATTTTTCAGTGGTAAATATTTATACTACCACAGTGTCCAAAGTCCTTCACTGGAACTGTGGTTGCACTGTGTCAGTGTACAAGCACAGGAAAGAAAACCTCCTTGCCCTAAAGGGTTTACAATCCCAGGCTTATTTTAATATTTATGAATATTTATTCCTTCAAGTCTTTGCTGGAGATATTTTTATTGCATTGATGTAAACAACAATTTCTTTGGCGTTTGTCCAATTGTTCTCCTGTACTGGGTTTTGTGATGCATTTAGACTTTGCTTCCTTTTACAAAACTGTATTCTTCTATAATAGAAAATACATCATTTAACCAAGAAAAGGTAATTTCATTTTGCAACACTTTTCCCTGCCCTTGATACATTAGCTATATTTTAAATTTTTTATTTTACCACACTATTTTCATCTCCCATCTTTTCTTCTCTGCTTTATATTTAATAATCAGAGCACATTATTACTCCAGTCTCACTGTTCAAAGCTTTCACTCCACTTATTTAGTTGGATGGGAACAGAAGCCAAGGTGGATTGAGTTTGGTTCATTTTGTTAACACCTTGTGGGTTTCAAGATCTTAAAATTTTCACGGAATTAAAGCAACTGTGTAACATGCTGGGGTTTTTTCCCCCCCAGTACTTACACACACATTTTTTTCTTCTTCTGCCTGGATTCTGCAGAAGATAGACAATGTTGAGATCTGATAAGCCCTGGCTTTCTTTCCTTTTTCATTTTTGGCATGCCCTGCAGAGCAGGAGGGAGGGCAAACTGGCATTGACAGAATTGAACCACACTAAATCTGAGTCCCTCACAGGGCTAAAGTTAACAGCTCAATAATAGTCTGAAACACACAATCGCCTGTTTGTTTGTTCTCTGGGTGCTACTTTTTTTAGAGTGAGAATTTCTGACCCTGCCAGCAGCGACTTCACAGGATGTCTTATTTTCAAAGAGCTCCCTGGTTCCACACTGCAGACCCAAGAGGATCAGATGGTTCATGTCAGTGTTTTACTTGCCTGACACAAGCCACAAAATCCTTCTGATTGTTGTCTTGAGTCATAAAAGAACATATTTTCCTTGAAAACTTCTCAAAACAATACAGGAATGTAAATACTGAGTCATCAATAACAAGAAATGCATGGAAAACAGTTCTGTAGAGAAGAGGACAGGACTCACCCCAAAAGTGTCCTCCTCTGGTTTGTGGGTCACAGTGATTGGTGGGGTGGGACTCACTTCATAATCACCAACTGAAACCAAAACGCCAAAGACAGAAGATTCAGTATGGCTCCCATGAGACCCCAAGGCACCAGCACATCCCCGAAGGCAGTGCCTGATCTAAAGAGATCCAGTTCACCCCTAACAAAGGCTGCAACTTTCAATTTCAGAAGGTACCAAAATCAACCATCAGAGAGTTCCCCATGCACATCAGCAGAGATAACACTGATCAGGACAATGCTGATGTCACTCCAACCTTACAAATGAGAAACACTTGTGTGCCTGGTGTCCTAGGGTGGGTGACCTCAATGTCAACCTTCTCAAGAATTTTCAGAAATCTACTGGGCTAAGTAGGGTTAAAACACAAGACTGACTCCAGCAGAACTTGATCCAAAGAAACAGTTACTTGGATGTTTTTTTGGAGGGAAAATAAACAAACAAACAAAAAAAAGAATCAATCTGTTGATGAAACACTACAGAAGTCAAATCCCACTTTTCATCCCATTCCACACTAGAGAGCATATCATAAATGGCCCACACAACTGCTCTAGGGATTGGCCAGCCTGCATCTACTTAAGACTCCTGCTACCCACAATCAACTGGTTAGAGTTTCAGTGATATTTATCTCCAGCCCTGCCATTTAAGACCTCAGAGACTGTAATTTCCACTATAGGACCTTCTTCAGGACATCACTAGAGGTAAATGGGCATCTCCTGGGCTCTAGAGATTGCCCAACTGACCAAAAGCTCTCCAGCCATCTTCATGCATGGGGAACACAGGGCTTTGTGCAACCTCTGCCAACTTGCTTTTGGCTTCCTGATTTTCCCTGTAGGAACATGTAAGTCACAGAAGGGCAGGGGGAATGACAAAAACAAAACATCCACAGTATGCAAAGGGCAAGGAGACACTTACTTGAGACAAAGTTGTCCGTACTTTCTGTGGAAAGGACAAAGAGAAGCAACACAGTTAGCAGCACAGCAAAGGGAGAGCGGTGTCATTCCTAACCTCACCTCAGACACACTCCACCATCCCCAGAGCCCAGGAAACCAAAACTTCTCAAATCTTGTCCTATTGGGCAATTGTAACTGGAAATTTCAGTGCATCTACCAGCAGGACATTCCTGAGGTCAGGATGGAGTGCACAGGGGTAACTGCAGGGCTGAAACAGGAGCAGAGGGATGCTGCTGCCAAAACAGAGAACAGTTAGCAGCACCCTCTACTAAGACTTTTACATGGCCATTGAACTACTTTGCTTTCAGCAAGTGAGCAAAGCTCAAGAGACACAAGGGCTTAGCAGGATGAAGGTTGAGGCGAAAGAAGCAGATTTTCCCCAGCGAGAAAGTCCTACAGGGATGAGGACCAGCTCCCAGGAAGGTCAGTCCACTTTGGAGCAGGGGGTTAGAGACCTCCTCTGGGATCCCTCAATAGCCTACTGAACCACTCATGAAAGCTAACAGCATCTGAACTGGACGTGGAGGCTGTAGCTGTCCTTGAGCTGCATCTTGCCCAAGACAGCTGCACCAGTCCCTGCTGTCAGCCACTTGATTTCTCCAGTCTATTCAGTAAAGCTCCTTCAGCTCCAAAGGCAGCCAAGGCCCCAGATGATGAAGTCTAAAGCTCTCAGTGACACTCAGTTTACATAGCATGAGAACAACGTCAGCTTTCAATTCGCTTGCCCATGTAAGAAATTGAGACTGATATTAACTGGAGTTTACACAGCTTTGCTGGCAGAGGGCTCCTGGAAGGACTGAAACATTCACACTGAAGTACGGGTGAGGTTTGGAAGGGAAGTGTAAAACAATCCCCAGGTGACAAACATGGTTTTCCAAACCAGAGGGGAAAAAAAAATACTGAAAAAATATTTTTGTTTCAAGTCAAGCGGAAAAGTAACTTTCCATGGCTTTTTCTAGCAAGAGGGGGAAAAAAAGGAAGAAATATTTCATTTGCAGACTTTTTCTTTTTTTCTATTAAAGCAGACAGAGCATAGTCATAAAACTCTCGCTGCTTCTACATTTTCCCCTTTTGATTTTTCTCTGCTGGGCTAAGCAAACTCAGCAGAAACCCACAAAATGTTTTTCCCACTAAACCCTATTTTTTGAAGCATAAAATATAGCCAAGAAATTTCAGCCAACTTGAGCTCTGTGAGAAGTTGCCAAAGAAATGAACAATCATCAAGGAGGGGAGGTAGGTACATTAATTTTTGTGGATTAAAAAAGGAGATAGCAACCTATGGTAGAGATACCAATGACAACAATGCAGTGAGACATAAATCTGTCCTGGGAGCCACTTCCCTGGCTCCTAGAGCCACAACATCGCAGAGAAGCAGGATATGGCATGGGACACATCTCCCAGCTCCCATCCAGCTCCTAGCAGCACCTTTCTCCTCTCAACTTGGGAAACAGGAAGGGCATGTAGTCATAGAACAAGGGGAAATGGCAATAAACTGGAAGAGGTTAGATTTAGATTAGATCTTAAGAAGAAATTATTTACTCTGAGGGTGGTGAGACACTGGAACAGGTTGCCCAAGGAAGTTGTGGATGCCCCCTCCCTGGAAGTGTTTAAGGTCAGGTTGGATGAGGCTTTGAGCAACCTGGTCTAGTGGAAGGTGTCCCTGCTGATGGCAGGGGGGTTGGAACTGGATGATCTTTAAGGTCCCTTCCAACCCAAACCATTTTATGATTCCATGAAGTACAATCTGTCACCGTACCAACAAGAGATTGCAGACCAAGGGTTTCTCAAAAAACATGGTCACAGGTTTTTTCCTATGCCAATAGGAAGCTTTCCAGGCACTACACTTTAATTTATTAAGACTGTCATCCTGAGTAGTGACAGCAAAACCCTTGCACATGTGAAAAGCTATAGGTAATAATCATCTTGAATAAACCACACTGGGGAACCTTCAATTTGTGGCATTTTCTGGAGGAATCTACCTTCAAATGTGAAATTCTAAACGTCAGCTGCGTTGAGGGTTAATATGTCAGCTGTAGTGGTGGATGGAGCAATGAACTTCAAGGAAAGTAAATTACACCCTACACTGGGCTGACAGGGTCTGCTGGGGTCAGGAACATCTTGGGACTTTGGATCAGAGGAAGTAAAAGAAATGGATCAGTCTTGCTAAGAGATGGTTCAGACTTTGTAAGTACTCCACACCAACAATACCTACAAGGGGTGAGTGAAGATGCACTCACAAGGGCAGTATTTTTCATATATTTTCCATGACTGGATTCTCCCAGAGCCTTTGACACAAGTGGTTCTTCAAACATCAACATCCCTTCCCACATCACAACATGGCTCAGATCCATTTCCAAAATCAGCTCTCCAGAACAGCAGATCTGCCCCTTTTTCTGGAGGTCCAGCACCTACTTAAGAGCTGTCCCCATTTCACAGATGGGGAAATTGAGTCACAAAGGTGGGATCTGACAGCACTGAGACTGCAAACCTGTGCCTCTCCTCACCCACCTACATTTGATAAGCTGCTCTTCTGCCCTGACAGAAGGAAACATAAATAGGTCAGATAGCCAAAGAGGGCATCATCCTTGGAGGCAGAATACAAATTTTTCACTCCCATCCATATCAGCTCATTTGTTCAATTGTCAGATCTTCAAGGCAGAGATTTGGGGTTGCATTTACGATATCTGACCTGCGGGAAAACTCCGTGTACATATATGGTGTGATATAAATAATAAATGAGAGTAGTGGTGGTATTTTTCTATATTTAGCAAACGCCCTATTTTGCTGTATTTTCTTGGGCTGCAGGGGCCAATTTAGAGCTGCCACTTTCTCATGGCATCATTCCTGAAGGCAGCAGCATGCACAGATCTTAACTCCATGATGGCCAGCGTGGTGTTGCAATGACAGAGAGAAGACCAAGACCCCCCATTCCCATACAGAGATGACAGGTCACCACAAAAGTCTCTACTGCACTCCCCAGAGCTGGATCTTCATGTCCTCAAATGCCTTTTTTTTTTTTTTTTTCTCCAGTTAAGCCCTGAATCACGAGGGAGTACAACAGGGAATTCCAAACAATCAGCTAAGAAATCCCAGCAAACTGATGCAAAGCGACTAATTGAGCCATCGCATCTTTTGTAGACCTGTCATCCTGAAATTGCCCATGTCATATTTAGAAAGAAAACAATCCTGACACTGCTGCATCCAGTTATGATCATTTCACAAATGCAAGCTAGAAGAAAAAAAGGGAAGAACTGCAACACTCTAAAGGGCTTTCATTTCTTTAGCTTATAACTAGCAATCACATCAAAGAATAATTTCTCTGAAAAAAATTGGGCAACCTCTTTGAGACAATCCAGAGAAAAGTCAAAATAATTGACCAAACTTTCATCCTATTGCCAATGAAATCCCTCTGAAATCCCTAAAGATCTTAAAAAAAACAAAAAACAGCAAAATGCAGAATATATTACACAATAAAAATGTCTAAACCAGTTTCTCTCTCTCTGCAATAAAGAGTTCTTATGACACCAAAGCACACTTGAGTAGGAGAATCAGAAGGTCAGAAGAGATCTCCAGAGGTCAACTCTTCCAACCTGCTCAATGGTCAGTTTGGGTTGTCAAGGCCTTGTCTAGGTGAAAGGATTACTGATGGGACCATAACAAGACCTTCATATTGCAAGCAGCTCTAACGAGAGAAACTGAATATCCTACCTGGAAAGGGCTTTTCAAGGAAGTGTCCTTTGATGGTTTGGTTGGCTGAGCCCAGCTGGTTGGTAGCCACAATTGTGTAGTTGCCATTGTTGTAGTGAGTGGGTTTGTTGAAGAGCAGGCAACCCTCAGACACTTCCCCTTGTTGGTAAAACTCCATGTGGATGATCTCTGTCTCCCGGAGGACCTGGCCATTGTGCAGCCAGTGAAGGGTGGGAGCTGGGTTCCCATGCACTGCAAACGCAATGCAGTGCTCCAGGTGTAGCACCGGCTCCTCCAGGGTTAAGATGCGAGGGGGATCTAGCAGAGAGAAACATGGCAGGCTCACAGCACACCTCCACCCACATCATGTTTCTCTGCACCATGGAAATTAAGATTATCAAAAACACAACCTCCAAAATCCCTTGTTGCCTCTATTTGTCCCATGGACGTCTGCAAACAAGCAGCTCTAAGTCACAAGAACTACTCCATGCTCCCCAGAAGGAGGATCTGAACCACAGCCAGCTCTCCTGGGCTTCTGAACAGGGGTAAAAATTAACTGTAGGGATGGTTCTTTCACTAGCCCATAAACAAATAAGCTTGGAATTGTCTGGTCCACACACCTACTGCTGCTCTTCTTCCCCCAAGGGATCACGGGCCTGTCCCCATTAAGGAGGACACTACGACATAGCACTGTGACATTACACATGTGCCAGGTGCCCATGGGAGCTCTTCAGTCACACTGAGTGATTTTTGATCGCACAGCAGTGGAAGCAAACATCCCTCAGTGACTGCCTGTCCTTCGGGGTTTCGACTGCCTGAATATCCCAAAGGAGTTCTCACCCGTCGAACACCCTCCAGGGGTGTTTTAATTAAAGGGAGGAGAGTGGGAGAGGGAAAAGAAAAGTAGAGACTCCACCTGCAATTTATTGCATATGCATTGTCTTCCCCTCCTGGGACACCCCAAGAATTCAAATGTTGCTGTGCCACCGCTTCTGAAACAGCATTTACAACGCCTACATGTAAGGTCCCAAACCCTCAAGGCTGGCAAGGTCTGAACTAGAAGAACAGAGTTTTATGCAAAGACAAAGGACACAAAAAGGTGTAGGTCTTCCCTAAAACTCTCCTTTTCCTGGTACCATCCAGCTGCAAAGACAACCCATAGGGCATCTACAAAAAACAAAAACAACACACCAACTTTGACCTGTCTTTTGGAAAAAAAGATGGTGATTTTTTCCGACAGTAAAAGTGGCAGAAGAAAACAAGGTGCAGAGCTGGTTGAAGATCAGAATTCTCCCACCAGCACCCAACTACCCTGAAGCACACAGCCGTGTCCCAGCCACCTCCTTTCACTCTCAAGCCTAGATCCACACGTGGCTTGTTCACATCTTCCTGGCAAAGAGGATTCAAAACAAGCAGCCACCTACACGCACAAACCCAGATCTTTTCAGTGTGAAATCACAGCCTGAGTGATGGGTCTGGGCAACAAGAGCAGGGGGAGCAGAAACTGTCAGCAGCTTAGAGGATTACAAGGGTGAAAATAGGCATTGGCGTGGTGATGTTTAAGGTGTGGAGGAAAAGATGTTAAAATGCAGTACAAAAACCACCCGCCTGCTGACCAGTCACCTCTGAGCTGATCTGAAGTTTAGTTACCTCCATTCTTCAATCCATCAATAGTACTTATTGGGAGGAAGATGAAAGCAGTAAAGCATCATGCTCTCATTTTTCTCATCCCTGCCTTGCCTACAGGACTCCATGGCTTCTGCACTGGACATACAACACACGTGGGTTCACCAAGACTAGCCAGAACCTCACGTAGGTCTCCACTCAACCTGGCAATGTTGGGGATGGAGAATAGATTTTCAAACTACAGAATAAGGGCAAATATTACAGACGCAGCAACATCTAGTAAATCTCAGCTGTTTGAGAGCACAAAGCTGTGTAAACTTTCTCTTAAGGTCAGGTTTGTGTTAAGTTATATTAGAAAGCACGAAGAAAGTTTAGCTTTGCAGCTAAAAGTGAACAGTTGAAATTTGACGTGTGCATGTTTACATGGCATTTACAGTTTAACTTTAGAAGAACAGATCTAGGAGGGAACATTAGTATCCCTGAAATCAGAGGCAAGATTTACATTGACTTTAGCAAGGGTGACATTTAACCTCTCACATAGCATCAAGGCAAGCAACTCGGTGTTTGTAAACAGAGTTTTAGCCCCTCTACAGCTTTTCCTCACTCTGCTGGATCTTCCAAGAGATGACTGGAGATATGTACACCACCAGTGTGGCACTTCTGCTCCTCCCCTGCTCTAGTGCTCATTTCTGCATTAATGGAAGCAGCAGGAAAGCAAAAATACTGAAACTTAAGAGAAAGCTGTGCAAGGATCCACCTCCTCCTCACTGTGCTCCTAATCCTCATCCACAAAACCCATATGTCACAGGTAGCAAGTGGCCATGTGGTCAAGGTCTCTCCACCACTACTTACAGTAGACGGTGAGGAGTACGCTGGCATTGCTCATCCCCACCACGTTCTCAGCAATGCAGGTGAGCAGGAACCCGTTGTCCTCACTGGTGACATTTACCAAAGTCAAGTTGATGGCATGAACATTGGTCCAGTTGAGGTTGGTCTAAAAATCAGAGAGAAATATAGACAGATATCGGCGCCTGTTGGCTTCTCTCCTCCCTTCTTCTGCCTCCAGAAGAGGAGAATCTCAGTTTCCATGTAAGGTGCAAGAAGGTCTCCAAAATCTAAGGACATCTATCATCTGGATGAGGGGAGATGTTTCCACATCTGATTAAGGACACGATATCCTATAAGAGGAACCATTGGGAGGGAGAGATCCATAGTGTTGTAGCACTAATAAACATGACTTACCTCTAGAAAACCTTGCTTAGCTGCCTATTTCAACTACAGCTATTGCAGACACCTTTGTAAACAGGTAGTTTCATTAGAGGAGACACAAGTTAATTCAATTAGGGAGCACTGAGATATGAAGCTATCTCATCTTTACTTTCCAACCACAGAAAGGGAAGGTTTTGCTGCCTGCAGTACCCTTCAGGTAATTCCTAGGTCCTCATATGGATAGGCTACGGCCTCAGTTTTCCTTTGGACACAATCCTTTTACATTTCTCATAGCAGCAGTCTCCACCATCTACCTGACCCTCTGCCCTGCATGACAGATCTGGGGAACCCATGGTAGCTGCCCTGCACTTGTCACACTAGGTGCAGGCAGCACTGGGGTCCCACTGCCCCTACCTGGTGTGTGTTGATGGAGTGCAGATCAGCCACCGTCCAGTCGACATCGGGCAGCGGCGAGCCTGAACCATTGCAGGTGATGACAGCGTTCTCTCCTTCCCGCACCGTCAGGTTCACATGGCTCACGCTGATCTCAGGGAGGTCTAGGAGAGCCAGACACCAAGGCACTCAGGTGTGGAGCAGCATTGGCTACAGCCAGCTGCAGGATGCACACATGTGGACCTTGATCCTGTCAAGCTGTTTCCCAAAATTTGCCTCCAGCACCCTGGGATAAGTAGCAAGAGGCAACAGCACGGCCTTACCCCACCAAGGGAAGGATGAGGCATGGACACAAGGGAAAGTATGGACAATGGATATGTGCCAGCTGAACAGACCCTCCCATCACACTCAAGTCCATATTTGCATCCAGTTCTGGCTGCCCTTCCCTTCACACAACTTCCCCCTTCCCCATCTCTTCTACTCCCACAGATGTTTCTCTCAAGTCACCTGGGATGGGAAAACTGTATGCTCTGGGAGAGGACCCAAAGTGTTCCCACCTCCAGGGACAAGGCACAGAGCGTCTAAATACTCCAGATGAGGACAGTGTCCCTCTCATTTATATCAATCAAGAGAAGATGACCAAGGATGTGTCCTCGTATTAACTGCAACTCTCCTAATAAAAGGTGCCCTTGTTCTTCCTTGGTGGTGGCAGGGAGATTCACTGATTTATGGTGTTTCTGATTTACATCACTTCCTTACTTGCTGCCACAGGCCCCAAATATCCTTGTAACATGAAACAAGACAGTGCTGGGTGCAAGAAGGACAAACACTCTTCTTGCATGGGGAAGGCTTTCTGGGCTCATCGTAGAGGCAATTTGGGTAGGAAGGGCAGGGGGGAGCTGGCCAGCTGGCCAGCTCTCCGTCGAAGGGCAGCAGCATCCATCACACCATCCCAAACCCAAGGATGGAGATATACACCCTTTCATTTCCATCAGGGAGTGACACCGGGGAAAAGTAACATTGCACTGATTCAGGAGGATGCCAGAAGAAAGGAGGCAGCAGTCAAGACCTGGCAAAGTTGCAGAGGTAGCAGGAATCATCAGAGAGGGAAATGAAAGGGACATATATGGTCTCTCCAGGTCGAGCTGATATCAAACACGACCCCACCAAGTCACACCAGCTCTCAGCAACAAAGTGCAAATACAAATGGGGTGTTGTTAAAACATCCCTTGAGCCTTCTTAGTGCTTGGACAGAAAGACTCTCCTCTGGAGGAAAGCAGATCAGTGTGGCTTCCTTCCCTTCCAGGGGACTGTGAGGTCAGAGGAGGTGCTCACCCTGCACACCAGCACATTTGTGTTCCCAAATGAGCACCCTGCTGTCACCTCAAGTCTAATACCACCATTGATGGATCACCTTCTCCTCTTGTCCATGATCCCTAAGGATTTTTTTTCCCTCTAGTCCTTGCAGATTTTTCTTCCTATGTGGGGAAGAAATTACAGTGGTCTCTCAAACCTTTTTAGTTCATCCACATGCAGGCACACTTTGGCCAATTTCCAGAGCTTAGTAAAGTGATATTTTGAACTTGAGGGGGAAAAAAAAATAAATTCATGCAAATCCCAATGTGCATGTTGTTTGCCTACTGCTACCAGAAACAAACACAAATTCCTAGAAGAGAGGATGATCATTGTAAAAAGAAAACATCTGGTTTTCCTCCCTTTTTCAGCCCGTGAGTTTGACAGCTGCTTGCATATAGACAGTTTAATTGTCCT
>NW_010315651.1:46549-52724 GCF_000700745.2 Antrostomus carolinensis
AGGGATGCTTTCCAGCAATAGCAATAGCAAAAACTTACACCAAACAGGCAGTGAATGTGTGAACAAGGTGAAGGAAAAAGGGATAACTATTAAACATGCCTCATGTTGCTCCAGAGGCCACTGGACTCTTAAACATCAGTAGGAAACAGAAAGAGATATAAAGTCATTCCTGCCTCTTCCCTACAGACATGGGCTTTCAATTGAAAAAATAAAACAAAAGAAAATGTATAGACATGTATTTCCTAAGAGTAATTATGGAAGATACAGTGGCAGTGTCTTTTAACAATATGCTGTTTCTAGTATTTGTTAAACAACAACAAGAAACATATAATTTTCAAGACATCACGTAGACTCATCACACTCACTTTGTAAAGTAATAGCATTTCGGTGAAGGAAACACCCCAAATAACCCAATACCTTCGTGCATGCAGAAACAGCAGCCCCACATTTACCTAGATACTCCATTTTTAATCCACAAAATTCACCCTTGCTTCTATTGTCTTGTTCTTGACCACATGGTGGGACCCTGCAGCACCAGGTTCTCCAAGTGAATGGTTGAACCAGAGTTGCTGTATAGGGTAGGGGACTCTCCCAACACTCCCCGGACTCCCCTGCACCCAGCCCAGGAGCTCAGCACAGGTTGTGCCTTACCGCACTGGGTGATGTTCATCTCCTGCAAAGGGATGATGGCAGCATCCATGTTCATGCAGTAGAGCTCCTGGTACTGCAGGCTGGCCTCGCCCTTCTCCTGCCAGAGCTGGATCCAACGGATGTCGCAGCTGCAGTTAAAAAGGTTCCTCTCTAGTTTCCTACGGGCAGAGAGAGCATGAGAAAGAATGGTGGGGTGGGGAAGGATGACCAGTGTCATCACCTGGCTCTGGGCTTCCTGAGGATGTTGGCCACCATGAAGGTACAAGGGGCCCTTTAGAGCTAGGGGGGAATCTTCTCTGCATTATTTGCCTGGGGTCTTCTTGCATATATTGTTCATGTCTCTCCCAACTCCAGAGAAACCAAAGTTACACATCCAAGTGTTCACAGTATCCTTCACCCACACACACAAGGTTTTACATCTCCCAGGGCACCATATGGCTACACACAATGTCTTTCATCACAAGATCTGCACATCTGCAGCTCGGTTCCACAGCAGTACCATCTAGACAGCCAAAACATTCATCCCTCAGCAGAGGAACAGGCAGCTCCCTACTGCTCTAAAATAGTGATTCAGGTCTTCAAACCCCACTTCAGTGGATGTCCAAGATGCTGCTGGGCAGAGTACACCTCCAGCCCCTACATGTGCTCAGTGAAGCTGGCAGCTCTTCTCTCGAGTACCTTGTACAATCACAGCCTCCTGGTGACCCAGGACACGAGCTAATGTGCAGGGTATCATGCATTTTAATCAAATCAAACAGCACTGCACCAAGACCTTGCTGACCTGGCCAGGAGAAATGGAAAAAAGCACTGCCTTTAATGTACTTCACTTAAAACACACTTGCACATAGTTTATATACCAGGAATGTTTATTATAATTGATTTTCCAACCTATTAACCATTTCATTTACATTTTTAAAGCCCTGTAGCTCTCTGTGGAGAGACAAAGAGGGCAGGTCCCAGCAGGGAGGAGAGCTCAGTGCTCAGCTAGGACAGAGTTATCAATGTGGATTGCAACGATAACTGAGCAAAACAGAAGATACAGCTTCAACAAACAACATCTCTCCCCAGATAACTGGGAAGCAAAAGAAAGTAAGGAGCAGAGGAGCTAGCAGTGCAAAAGGTGACTGCAGTCACCCTAAAGCAGAAAGGTATCTCCAAAGGTCAAACCATTGTTTCACGTAACACCTAGACCCCCGTCATACAGGGGGAAGCTGTTTTCCTGGTCCGTTCCATGGGTTACTGCAAAATTCATGCTTGCTTTTACAAAATTAATTCCACCGACTAACAGGATTTGGAAACAACCTTCCAAACATGCAGCTGCTGTTTCATCCATACAGTGCTGCAAAAGGAGGAGAAGGGGTCTTCTGGTAGCACCCAGGGGTGTTAAACCTGAACCCTAATGATGCCACTTTGAATCTTCTCAAAAAACAGGACCTTTTTAAAATTATTTTTAGAACAAACACTGAGTTAAACTTCACTCTGTGGATTTTCATTAGTTTATTCCTTTGCAGTCAAAAGCACATAAACCTTTGCAAGACAGGTACAAGGCTCAGACAAGTGACTCAAAGGCCAAAGCACTAAATATAACAGACCAGAGCAGATGAGCATGGTGATTTGGTGGGATTCAAATGACAAAACATTCCCTCCATGCTATGACAGGTACTGCCAGTGCCTCGCACAGGCTTTGCATCCTCTTCAGCATGGCCACGAATCCACGTTCTCCTCAGGATTCTCCCAAGGTCACTGCTACCAGCAGGACGTGGGATGGCACGTGGGTAAGAGTCACAGGCTCAACTACCAGCAGATCAAGTAACCGGAGTTTGTACCTGGGACCTGGCAGGGAGCTGAGAGGCAACGAGGGAGAAATTCTGCTTCGTTGCAAATATCGTCACGAAACGAGGCTGCTGGGGAGAGCCGCTGTCCTGCACTTAAGGGCAGCTCTGTAAGTAATAGACAGCAGCCTTCCCAGCACATTGCTAATTCATGAAAGCCCATGAATAATACAGGAGCAGCGTGCTTCAGGGCAGAACTCACCACCGCCTGCCCCAACGTCAGCGATGTGACTCGCTCCAACCGAGACCCCCACAGGGCTTTTGCACAAATTAACTCCCATCACCAGCTGGATGTGCCGAGTGCCACCAGCAGCTGGCATAGCACCACGGGTAGAAGGGACACAGATGTGTGCACCCATTTTCCAGAATACACACTGCAAAAGCACTCTTGACGCTTGAGAGCCGCTCTCCCTCCTCGCTTGGTGCCTGCCCCGCTGTGCCAGCTGGCTCTCCAGAGAAGTGCATAGAGATTTCCATGTTCACATTGTCCTGCATCTGCCCAAAAACCTGAACTTCCATCTCTCTCCTCAGACCCCATCAGTGCCCCAGCCTCAGGGCTTGCAGCAATCATTAGGATCTGCAGCTCCTTCCAACCCTTCTTCCCATAACTTCTATAACATGCCCCCACTACCTACAACCCTCTGCTTCCCTTTTCTTCAAGGAAGAGAAGCATCTCAGAGACTACAAGGTGCCATTTGGCCAAAACCCTCTTTCAGGCCAGAAGACACCATCATGTGCTGCAGACACATCTCCCATCATAGCAAGGAGGGAATCACCTTGCTGGTGATGAAAAGCACAGCAAGGCAGCCAAGAGGTCTTCATTGCTGTCATATACTTAATGGGTGAAACCACAGTGAAAATTAAGGCAAGGGCCTCCTTCTCGTGAGATGTATCCAGCACAGCTTACTCCCAGAGAGGACAAGTAAACCAAAGGGCATTTTTCACACGTAGCTTTAGTCTGGAAGTGTTGCCAAAGCATCACTTGGTTACAGGCGCTCAGGAGCTGTGTACACTCCCACACCTTCTGAAGGCCTCGTTAAAGCTGAAAACGCCTGTGAGAAATAGCAGATATCACGGACACAAGCAGAGCTGCTCTCAGCACTGAGGAGCTGGCCCAAAAAGGGACTGAACCTGCACACGAGTCAGAGCCATCCACCAGCCCCAGGCAAAGCACAGGCTTGCAACAGGGCATGCTCCAGGCACAGCCCCTTCACAAGGCAGGCACACTGCAGGGCTTGTGTTTGGGACAGAGGAAAACTGGGATAATTGTGCCCTGCACTGTCATTCAAGGGGACAATGACAGAGCTCAAACCCTAGAGCCATGCAGGCACCAAGTCAACTCTTCAGAGACAATGATGCTGTAAGTGCCTGGCTGAGACCAGCTTTGTTCCGCACAGAGAACTGCACCCACTGCCTCCCAAACTGCCTCATAGCCTACACCAGGGTGGACCAGCAAGGGAGAGGGACACCATCAGCATCCCAGTATGTACTGGGATAGACAGGACTTCACACACCGAGCAGGTCTTTTTCAGGTTAGGCAGCTAAATGAGACATACACCCTGTCCCATACCTCCCCAGCTAAAACAAAGCTGTATGCATCTAAAGCCTCTCGGAGGGCAGTGGAGATCTTTGCCATGCTTCTCCTGTCTCTTTTGATTCACATAAAACTGCTGCCAAGGTTTCATACACTCACAATTAAAACGCTCTCCTACCTCGGGACTGAGACTGCTTCCCCTAAGCTTGAGAACCAAAGAGTGCCCAGCAGAGAGAGAACAAAATCTATTTTTGTTTTTCATTTCTATTTATTTCCCAGAACCAGGGCTTCTCTTGGCAATCCAGCCAGAACTGTTATTTCCAAACCCCTGCCAGAAAGAGATGGGATAGAAAGGGAAGAACTCAAGAACTCAACATCCAGCGTGGTGTCTAAAGGCTGGATTAGCTAATACAGAGAGGAGGAAAGTACCCAATACAGAGAGGAGGAAAGTACCCACTGTCTTGTCTGGCTACAACTCTATTAGTGTTACCGTTGGTGGCAACAAGTTTTTAAGCTGGAGACACAGATGACGTTAAGTTGGACTCATAACATTAAGAGTGAAGCTGGTGTGGCCCATTCCCACCAAAGCCTCTTACTGTAGCATAGCAGAAATCTACTGCAGGGCAAGCTGGCAGGGACTGCTGGTATTAGAAATGATGATGGGCCAGGCAGAGCGGCAAGATGTTCGAGACTGCAAGGTTTTTATACACCCAAAGATGTAATTGGATCCAGAGTCTTAGGTCTTTCTGGGAGGAATTTCTTGAAATGTCAGCCTTAAGCTCTCTGAGGACATGACAAAGGAAGCCAAGGACATGACAGAGGAAACCAGCTGTGACTTCTGGATAAGAAAGGCTCCAAGTCCAATGTTTATGAGCTGTTGCATGTGTCAGATGCTTCCCTGTGCACACTCAGCTTCAGATTTAGGAGAGTTGTGCACACATTAGCCAAAGCCCTGCCGGTCAAGATCAGCCCATGCTGTGGGAATTAGGGTTGGAGTGACTGGAAACCATTCCAAGCCTTGCTTCTGGCCAGGAGGAGAAAAAGATAATATTCTTTGGAAGTGTTCCTTATTTTTGCCATCCTTTCTTCAGTGAGTCAGCAGGGGAAAAGCTCAGCTCTGTCAAACAAGAAAAGAAACTCTGCTTTAAAGCAATACCATCTTCCTAAGCTTGTGATGTCTTTAATGCAGCCAGGGAGTTGTTTCAAGTCCCAAGATCCCATCCACCTGCATGCTCTTATAGCGTGGCATGATCTTCCCATTAGCCTTCTGCTCTTTCCTCCTCAATGTTCACCATGAGTGGCTTTGTCAGGTCTCATGTTCCCAGGCAATCTCCATGTCACATCAGTCGTAGTTCCTCTCCTCCCAACACTCTCCTAGAGACAATCCTCCCATCTCTTCTGCATGCTTCACTGCTCTGAGCTGCCTCGTTGCAAGTCACAGCTTTGTCTTCAATGACTGTCCTCCCTCTAGATCCACGATTGCCTGGTAGCACTGGGGCACTGGTACTCAATATAAGGTGCGCCTCTAGTGAACCACTGTTGACCCACAACCACTTGTGCCACTAACCCTTCCCATAGACCTAAGCATCTCGAGAAGAGCTGACTCTTGCCAGCACCTATGAGTCCCTGGAGTCTTCTGGCCTCTCCGCAGCCAGAAGTGCTGCTGCTCAGCCTGCCTTCCTCAGGCTTGCTGCCTCTGCATCCATCTCTGCTGCTCACTGCCTTCTTCCTTTCCAGAGAGTTTTGGCTCAACTTCAAGTCCTTGGCTGATGTCAGTCTGCAACTCCCTTTCTATCACCACTGCTTCACACTCACTTTATGTGGGCCATGTATTCTATCTCCTTCCCAGATTCTGGAAGCCTCTTTGGAGCTCAATGTGCCAAAAACCTGTCTTCTACTCACCCATCCTCTGCATTTCTAAAAAAAAATAAATAAAAATACAGTATTTCCCACCTTTGCACATCCATTACTAATTTCTCCCTATCTTGGGGGTTTGCTTTTCCTCATCAACAGGTCCTATCCTTCTAGAACTCAGGACCACGACCACTCTGCAGAAGATAACATTTATCTTTACCTTAATTCCCAACATCTTTATGTGAATGACTATTCAGAGCCCACAGCTCAGGCTACACCTCCATGTTGTCTTCTCTCAAACAAA
>NW_010315651.1:52763-69619 GCF_000700745.2 Antrostomus carolinensis
ACATCCCTCTGCCCCATCAACACCAATGTCCCAGTGGGCATTGACTAAAATATCGCTCTCCCATCATGCTTTGGGGAACAGTATCATAATTTTATTCTGGTACTGACCATCCTACCTGTGCTCCCATGGATGGGGGATCCTTTGTGACAAGGAGCCCAGAGGGGAACATGTGTCAGGAAGCACCAGCGACAAAGCAATTCCTCAGAAAAAATAAACTTGACCAGACTTTTACTCCAGCCCAGCCAACAGCAAGCCAGACCCTGTGGGCACACACATTTGTACGTCTAAGTTGATCACTACAGCTGGTGCCAGGGGTGGTTTGCCAAGATCCTTTTCACAGTGTGTTGGCAGATGTCAGGTCAAGGCTTCAGCCCCGCATGGTGCCAAGCCTCCCCAAGGGACACCATGGATACCACACATCCCATCAGTGCTGCCTTCCCACCCCATCACTTCTTCCTACCAACCAGCCTGCAATCTCCCACATTTCTATCTTCACTATTTCTTTCATCAATCAGGGCTTGTTAGCTCCAAGAAAACTGCCCTGAGCACAGCTCCAACTGGAGCCAAGTAATTCAGCTCCTTCCCATCTGCCAGACTGCAGAGCACCGACCCCACGTGACTCTGCTCACACCAACCAAAGCCACTCAGAGCGCACCAGCTTCCCTGTCAGGATCATCATAGCAGGACAACACAGATGTCTTCTTCAGTAGGCAAGGACTAGTATACTTTGCTGCCCAAACAGCAGCATCTCAATTCCCTTAGTGCTTGGTGTTGCTCTTTTGAGCCTGACTTGGACTGGCAGACCTGGGACAAGCCTGAAGAAACACGATATGACCAAATGAAACAAAGTCATACAAAACCAAGCCCTGTTGGAAGTATTTCTGTTAATCTGCATGCTCACCGTTACCCCAGGCCCTGCCAGTGCCTCTAGTCCAGGACTGAAGCCCCATTTGCTCCTCCACTCTTGGGTCTCTCTTGGGTAACAACCATCAATCTGAATTTTGCCAGACAGCACAATAACAATAAGTAAAGGTCTCAGAATACAAATGACTCATGCTATTAAACTTGAAACCTGAGCCAGGCTTGAAAAATATTTAGAGTTGTAATCAGAGAGGAGACAAATTCCAAATTCAGCATTTTAACTCTGCAAGCCAGATTCCCCATCAGAAGGGCGTTTCTCTATTTTCTAATATCGCTATTAGTATTTTTCATTTAACAATTTGACAGAAATAAAATACACTGCAGTAACACCAGTGATAACACACTTACTCCCACTTGAAAGAATGTCTTTATTCTTTCATAAGTCACTTCTAGCTTACAGCTCTATTGATCATCAGTGAGGATGAATGGAGCTTCCCAGGATCCTCTGGGACAAATCCTACATATATATATTTTTTTATACCCACCAAACAACTATTTCTAAAACTCAACAAAACAGGTCATCAGGGCAACGCTCCATTGATTTCGTGTCCACTTATTCTTCAAGCACAGCGCTGAATGCTCTATCAATAATTCATCAGGCTGAAGGCCACCAGTGCCCCAGGAGAGAGACTATCTCATCTCCCACATAGGAGCTGGGAGGTGCCTCGATTCCTGGAGAGCAAGGGAGTCATTCGCCTACAAAGTTGGGGTGTCTTATGAAGCATGTCTATGAGCTAAGGAAAAACAGTTAGCCCTGTCCTGCAACAGCGGAGGATCAAGTATTTGAGAAGATTAACACAAAGTCTAGTCTAGTAAATATGTGTTCCCAGAGTTAGTCAACCGTTTACTACCCCAAGCATGACTTGTTCATCATCTCGACGTTAATTAGCCAGCTGCTGTGAAGTTAAGAGAGAAGCGGTTCTGCTCCGGTGCTCCCGTACTCAGGAAACCCTCCCAAGGATGGTGCCGCCCATTGGAGTTTTAGGTAATTATTCACAGGCTTCAAAATAGCTCTATTTGGAAATTGTTCCTCCACTCAGCCTCCCTTCTTCTCCCAGAAGGTAACTCCATGGTGGGACTTACAGTTCAAAGAGTCGCAGGGTCTGGAAGAGTTGCCATGACAGAGTGGTGAGCCGGTTCCCAGAGAGGTCTCTGAAAATTAACAAGGGAAAAAAAAAAAAGAAGTTACAGTAAATAATTCCTCCTGCACGTGGCTCTACCACCTCCACAGAGCTCATCGTCCTCCTCTACAGGGAGGCTGTCAAGCAGTTTAGAACCCAAGTTTAGATTTCATAATGAGATATTTTAATGAGGACAAACCCAAATGGAAGTTTTTCATTTTACTTTTTTTTTTTCCCAAGGGGGAAAATGGTTTATAGCATTTTAAGAAAAAAAATAAAAATAAAAACAGAGCAAGATTTGTCTGATTCTTGCCCATTAATCTGGAGCTTGACAAACCATAAGAGCAAGTCCAATTTCATACCTTGAACAAAAAATTGAGTACAAACATAGTGTTAAAAATAGTAACAGTCAGGTTAAAATGACAGCCTGATGATTACCCAAGGTGTTATCATATGATCTGCAGTAGCTGTGTGCTCAAAGTGTCCCGGTACAGCTGTGTTGTTTGCACCCAGGGGTACCACTGCTACAGCAGCCAACAGCTCCCCATCCCTCTCTCCATCTGCCCAAACTTGCAAAAACATAAATCTCATCTACCTGGGAGAGCTTTGCAACCCAGCAGACATCGCCTTTTCAGCTGAAAGCCAGACAGGATAAAAGAGTATAAAAGCAACTGAGAAGTACTAAAAGCTAAAGAGAAGAAATGTGTTTGGAGCAGACTAAGCAGAGAAAGAGAAAAACCTTGGGTGAGTGAGAAGATTGTGATGAAATCACTTTCCACAGCAGGTAGCCTTCCTGGGGACAGCTGGCCAGCGTGAAAGCCACCAATTGAGGGACCAGCTCATGGGGTGAGCAGAGGGACGGGTGGTCACAAGCTCTGGCAGAAACCCAGATCCTCCTCTATCTATACAGGAGAAGGTGGCACAGGCTCAGCCTACCATCCTTGTTTGATTTGCAGAAATAAACTAAAACTAAAAGACAGCAAAGCCCAAGCTAAAATGAAGACAGTGAAGGCCAAATTAAAATGAAGACAGCAAAGCCCAAACTAACACAACAAAGCCCAGAATGGTTCCTGCCAGTGCAGATATGAGGCATGAGGATTTGGGATGAAAGAATCATTTGTCATTTTACGTCAGGCAAAGATGTCACTGCACATGTTGGGCAAGTACAGAGGTAGCACAGCCCAACTGCCTGTGGACCAACAGGGGAAAAGTGACTCTGGTCCTGTCCCACCTGCCACCAAGCAATGCTGTGAAGCCCAAAACCCTGCAGTTATGAGTGGGGAAGCTCATGCAGCAAATCGTCATTCCAAAGCCTTTCCACAAGGCTGGCACAAGAATAAATCCAAACACCACGATGGCACAGTGCTCCATCATTGAATCCCAGCTCTGCTTCACATCAGACTATCCTGCTGCAGAAACCATGGCAAACCACAGGTACATCATTTCACATGACTAAGATCCCACCATTCCTATGGCTGTAGACAAACTGCTTCCAACCTCCAATAAAGCTTAGAAAAGCAGCAAAAATAGCAGGTGAAGCTAAGAAGGAAAAAAAATTTTTAAAAAAATTGCAAAACTCCTTCTTTCATCCACCCTGGAGCACTGAGCACCTGGAGATTTTGCAAAGACAGATGAAAAGTAGGAGGGGAAGGAGCAGCTTGCTGCTACTGAAAAGCAAGACAGTAAACTCCCTCCCCCAACCCATGGAGAAGAAGGAAGCGTAAACGGGGATGCATGAGAGACAGCAAGATGTGGGAGAGAGGCAGAGATGCAGAGGAGGGAGTGAATCTTGCTGGAATGTCCTTTCTCAAAGGTCATGTTTTGCTACATTAGGCAGAAATGTCAAGAGAAAATTGGATTCTGAAAGAGAAGAGAAAAAACAACAGGCTTTCCACGCAAATAAGGGAATCAAAAATAGCATGATCGTGTTATTACAATTTAGGACACAGAGATGGAGAAAGGAAACATCCTCACTAACGCAAGGAACTTTGCCAGGCAGATGTGCTCCACTTCTTGACTGCTGCAGTCCCTGGAAACCAACTCCTACTACCTCCTCCCTCCCCTAGATAACAAACCACAGCAAGCAGTAGGCAAAGAGGAGATGGGTCTTCAGCTGCACACATCTGGCAGGAGACTCTGCTCTGAAAGGGCAAAGCTCGTGTCCGATCCAACTTGACCATCAACTTCTGCAGGGCTGGTAGAGGGGATATGCACCAACAGCTCTGTTTCAGATCAGCCAGGAGACACATGAGGTGGAACATGTTTGTCATTGGAAACAGACACCTTGGACACTTTAAAATGTCAGAAGGGTCGTTGCAATGGACCCTTACAAAGGTCCCTGATCTCAGCACAGAGACAGAAAGGGGTCGCACGCATAAACACACATTAAAAACGAAAATTTTCATTCACAAAGCCAAATGTTCCAAAGGCCAGAGATGCCAGGACTGGTCTTCCACATGCAAAGAGTACATCTGCCAACTTCTGCTGCAAAAGACACAGAGCTCCTATGGAGAAACCTCACTGCACAGCACTGATTTCTCCCCAGAGCAGATCCATCCCGTGCACCAGCTGGGGCAGGTTTCCCAGTGAAGGTAGCATGTGATGGGTAATTAGAGACAGTATTGCAGCACATACACACGAGGAGATTAAATAACAGCTCCAGGGGTAAACCGGGCTCTGGCACTTTGTAACTCCTGTTCAGCGCTTGCAAGGTTCCCCCTGTGCTCAGCCTTGGCTCTGCGCACCAAGTTTCCTAGTATTTTTTAGAGCATAAATGGGGAGGACTGGAGAAAATCAAGGCCCTCCCAGCCAGGACTAGTCCTCTCCCAGCTCCAGCTGCCCATTCTACCTTCCTTCTGCTGTTTCCAAGACCACAAGTCTGTTGTCAGCTCCAGATCCCCATCATTTGCAGTGACCTGAATCCCCGTTCTCTTATGCCCATGGCTGGGCAGTGCCAGGTCTCTCCAACCCATTTGTCTTCCCTGGCCACTTCTTCCCAGCATGCTGAATCACACTACCCATTGCTCTCCACCCACTCCCAAACACTTCTCAGACCCAATTTCCCTATGCATGCCCAAATTTCCTATGATATTCTCTGCCTTTACACCCTCCCATCCAGCTCCAGTGCCCCAACAAGAGCTGCAGCTCCTCATCTTCCCTATATGCTCCCAAAGATTATTTGCAAAACTTCTCCCCTCCAACTGGATCAAGAATCTCTCTGCCTACATAAGAAGAGCATTCCAGAGCAAAATCAAGCCTTCCAAGCAAAACCTGCCCTTTGACAGATTTCATCACCTCCACAAAAAGAGAACACAGGTGCTCTGTAACAGAAGCATCACCAGTATTTTCTAGCTTGAGCAAAACAGCCCTTTTCCCCTCCACCATCCACTGCCTCAAACAGCTGAGCAAATTTTTATTTGAAACTAGAAATAAATAATAATTAAAAAAATTAATTCACCCAGGAGCAGACACCTAACACAGAAAACTTCAGCTTGAACAATTAAAATTTGGCAGAGTTATAGGAAAGTGGAAGCAGTCCTGTAGCAGAGCATGCCAGACAACCTTTACAACAGCCCGTGCATCAGCTTCACCTGTAATAAAATACAGCACATCACGTGTTGAGGAAACACAAGGGGGAGGGAAGCAAAATGCCTTCCCTAAGTATTTCACAGCAGCAAACAGGAGCCTGTCTCAGGACAGACCTGTTATCAGTGCTCCTGAAGCACATTCAAACTGCTTCTTTGCCATGGGACATTTTCTCCATCACTCACACAATATACTATTTTCCATGGAGACAGTCTTTAGAAGTAGCTGCCAGGGTCCTTTTTTCCTCCAGAGTGGGTTTCAGAGGAAGGGGGTTTGGGAGGGGGGGTTGGATGGAGCTTGCATGGACCAGGTCAAGGGCAGTGGACACCCAACCCACTCATGACTCAGGCTCAACATCACTCCGCTCTCCTCCCACTGCAGTAGCCATCCTCCTAAGTCTCCTGCTTTGCAAGTGACTCATCACACCATATCCCCACCAGCCTTCTCCACCAGCAACCCCATGCACACCTCAAAGGTGGGACATTATTGCTGAGTGACAGCGAAGTCCCAGTTCTTGCTCTCTCCCTCCATCTTCCTCCTGGCACTTGAAAAGAGGTGAGTGGACATGGGACAAGAAAGGGGTCTGGATTCATGCAGCCCAGAACAAGTGGACTTTAGTGCAAGACAACTGCATGTTTTTTCTCTTCCCTCAATTACTCAGCAGCCAAAAGTGTTTCCACTATTAAAGCCATTTTTATTCAGCTAAATTAAGCCAGATGCCTCATTAATGACACCAACAAGCAGGAGCCCCTGTAATTAAACTGTAAGCTATATTATGCTGTTCAGTCCGACACAAAGGCAGAAACGCTGCTACTGGGGAGGGACCCTCTGTGCCTGTCCCTCCTCCACACATCTCCATCTTCCACTCACCCTTATTTCCAACCTGACACATTTACTTCTGCATGGGAGAAGATTTTCCACACATTTTAATAACATGATGCCACTCTGAAAATCTTGATGGAGGTGGAATTAACTGCACAGAGCAGCTGGGGCTGAGGGAGCACAAGCAATTGCTTGGCAGGAATGAGAAGCGAGATGCACATCCTCAGCTGCGGTCCCCAGCTCTGGATATTCCGGTGGCATCGCGTGGGACTTCTTTGATATCTCCTGTGCTTTGGGCACAGCAGGTGCTTCCCATCATCTCACAGCTCACTAGGGGCTCAGCTGGGTGCTGGTGGCCACAGGAGAGGGCCATGGCAGCAGCTTCACATGCTGCTGTAAGTGTAGCTCCATCCAGGCTTAATTTCTGCAGCGACTAAGCTGCTGAAGCTTTGGCTTTGAACAAGTAAAACACTGGAAAGTCACTCTGGGGCTTGCTCATCCCTGCCAGATAACTCCAGTGACCTCTAAAAGTAATGTTACACTCCCCGTCGCCCGCCCTGCCCTTTCCTGTTTAGTAAGCATCTTTGCTCATTAAGGGAAAAAAATGTACTGTCCTCCCCTTAATGAATGTGCTAAAATTACCCCAGAAAGTCCCAGAAGCTGTGACAGTCCAAGCCTCCCCACAAATCAGGCTCTGCAAATATTAGACTCAATTGAAATCTCCGATAGCTCAGCACAAAGCCCCAGCAGGACTGCTTGAGATAGAGCCTGCAGAAGCACCAGGTGATGCCAAGTGCCTGCAAGCCTTGCACACCTGGAAAGCAAAGTTAGCAGAATGGGACATGGAGTTAAATTGGTCAGCCTGAGATTTCATAGCTGCCAGCAGTTCTCCCATATGTGCTCCTTGTCCAGGCTCAGCACCAGGGCATGCATATTGGTGCTATGGAGGAGTAAGTTTACAGAGGTCCTCCAGCCATGGTCTGGCATTACCTACAGTCTAGTTCGGCTCCTCAAGCAATCTCTTAGCAATACCCAAATCTTTACTGATCTCACACACAGCAGAATGAAAAAGCCTCCAAAGTTCAATCTTGCATTGTGAGTTTGAACAGCATTACTAACTCCTTTCTCACACCCACGAGTACTGTCCTGTGCCTTGTAAGGCATCTGTGGCACAGCACGTCCCATCACATTATCATCTGCTTTTACCAAAATTACTTCTTGTTCTAGGGCTGGAGCCAAAATTTGCAATAATTTCCCAAACTCAAAGCATCCTGCATTAGAGGAGAGCAAGAAACCATTATTTGGGACACATCAGAAGAGACCCTGCCACTCCAATGCCCACCTGGAGGTGCAGTGCCAGGAGAGGAACCACCACCTCTCTGTATTTCCCACTTGCACAGTCTTGATTTGTGAAATCTCAACTGGCACTGAAAGAGGGCTGAAAGAGGTGGAAGGGGCTGGTCTCCTGCATTGTTCTTTAAACAACAGCACTACAAAACAAGTTGCAGAGCAAACAGGAAGGCGAAAGGCACCACGCCTCCATCACAGGGCTTCCCTGGCCAGCACCACATCTGCCCCACGCCTCTCCTCCCACTGCCTTCGTCAACACAGCAAGTCGTCTCCTGCTGCTGTCTTCATTCCAGCCCCTCCCAAAACACTTTAAAGGCTGTTTTAAAAGGCCATCTCCAACCCCATGATGCTTCCACACCCTCCAAGTCATCTCTTCTGAGGCATCTCCCAGCTGCATGAAGCTTTGTTTGGAGACCAATCACCCCTCAGAGCTTATTGTTGCTCACAGTTTTGGTTCAGCACATGGTACAGATGAGAAGTTGCCCTGTTTTTTGTCTGAAACAGAGCTGGGTTTCTTTTTCAGTAGTTAGAATAGTGCTGCATTTTGCTTTTGAGCCTGTGACTTGTTATGAGAGAGACACTGATAACACACCAGTGTTTGCATTTTTGTCACTGGAAGTGAAGGACTTTGTGTTCTGTTAGTCCACAAGTGCAAGATCTAAGGTGATGAGGAATATTTAAATTAATAAGCTAAATTGACATTTAGAGATGCCAATGGGATATTTCATATGTTATTACACCATGTCCAGTATATTAGTGAGAGGCTCTTCCTCTCTGTCTTTCTCTTGGGCTCTCGCTCTTCCAGGATTGTGGTTTTAGTTTGGGATTGTCGCTCCTCTGGGATCGTTACCTGGGATCGGGCTGGGCTCATTCAGCGGGTGGTGAGCAATAGCACTGGGTGTCACTCATTTGTATATTTTGATACTGTTATCATTATCACTAGGATTTAAATATTAGTATTATTTTAAGTTTTCTTTTATTTCTATTATTAAACTGTTCTTATCTCAACCTACAATCCCCCTTACTCTTGCCACCCAATCCTTTCCCCTATCCCTGGGGGTGGGGGGAAAGTGAGTGAGCAGCTGTGTTGGCTGCTAGCCAAGGGCTAGCCCAGTGAAACTATCACAGAAGTCATCACTAGATGTAGGCAATATCATCTCTAATGCTTCGAGGCAGATCAGGTACAGGGATCTGGCCCTCTGGATTACATTCACCTCTCCCTTGTTTTGTGCAGCTTCCACTGCTCTTCTCCAAAGACATCTGGGCTCTCGGAGGACTCAAGGAAAGGTTAAAAGCCATGTCAGCCCTGCAGTTGCTTTCCCTTTGCCTGCCAGCTTCCCTGCAGGGCATAGTCCAGAGCATCCATGGAACATGTAAGTCTTCTGCTCAAGGAAAAGAAAACCAACCTGCAATGAGCAAGAGCCTTCTCCACATCTGCTGTCCTGCAGCTGAGACATCATCCTCAGGGCTGCTCTGCTCCCCGCTCCATCTCTTCTCTCCCAAACTACAGTAATTTTAGATCCATTAGGCCTGGGATAAAACAGTGTGCTGGGCTTTTCTCCTGCTTCAGCACGCAGAAATAATACTGGAGATGTGTGCTGATTGAGAACAAGGGTTGCCAACTGACAGCTCCAGCAAGGGGCTGGGTTGATCCTGCCTGTTTGCTTTAAATTGCATGTTTCTTCAAGCTAGGAGCAGAGAATAACTGGGGAATGCCTCCCACTTGCAGGTTTCCAGCAGACCCAGAGCAAACCTGACTGCTGTGCAAGCAAAGAGAGCTCCGTGCCGTGGTGAGGCACAGCACAAGGAGACAGCATGGGAAAGAAAGCTGAGACCAAGCATGTCCAAGTATGCAGTGACACCAGACCCCAAATATGTGCCCTCCCAGGCTCCTGCATGTTTCCCACCACCTCCCCAAGGACAGGCACTCAGGAGGTACTACCTCAGCTGGGATGTCACCCTCAAATGACAGGTAGGCACTGGAAGAGCTGGACAAAGTCTACAAGAGAACTTCAATGCATCAAGCACAGAGTTGCTGGGACAGGGTCTGGTCCTCCTGCTCTCTCCTAAACTAGGGATGTTAGAGGGCTCTTGCATCAAATTTATATTGGAAAAAAAAAAAAAAGCCTCAACTACTTGAACGCCCAGAAATCAATGAACCCTGAATAAACTGAAACACTGCTCCTGCAGGGGATTAGTAAATTAAAAAGAAACAGTCCCCATTTGCCTGCCTCAGGAGGGGGGGCCAGAGGCTGCGATGGGCTGGGACCATACTAAGGGTCCTGCAGAGCCTCTGTAGAAAGGGAGGGGTAAGAATATGGATATATAGACACAAACATATATATATATCTATCTCCCAGCAATAGCAAAAGAACAGGGCATAAGGCAGGCTAAGCTCTCAGCAGACACTGCTAAATGGTTTCCAACTAATTAACTGATTACATGATAGAACAGAAGGGGATTCAAGTGAGTGCTGTTGACCTTTAAGAATAATTAATATCATCAAGATCGCAAAACTCGTCCAAGAAAAATAATTAGAACGATTCTAATATTGCCTCCAAAGCCACATCGAAGCAGGAGAGGAAAGTTCTGGTTAATTCAGAGGCACAGTTCCCAAGTATTTGCTAGCAAACTTATTTCTCCTTTACACTTGCTTCCCCCTGCAGACCTCCCACACACGTGCTTCTTCCTTGCCCCGGTCAACCCCCGCTCTCCTCTCTGGATCTATTTTCCCCATCACCTTTTCTACACCCCATCCCCTTTATGCTCCATTTCAACCTTCTTTTCCAATGACTTGCTCCAATCCTTTCCTGCAACCCTCTCTCTCCAGACTGGTCCCTGTTCCTCCCACAGAACATCCCATCCCCTGCTCATCTTTGACCAGCCCCAAGCTCTGCTCTCTGCCTTCCTACACTTCAGGAAGCAGCCCTGGTCCTTCCACAGGACATGGATCCAGTTTTTATCTCCAGTCACCACTGGTAGTTTCATAGGCAGACAGAAAGCAAGTGCTACATGTAATCCCCAAAAACCCCTCCCTGCTTTTCCACACCAGTCAAACCCAGGTGGGTCTGGGAAGCAGATGCAAGAGATGCACAGCAGCAGGAGAAAATGAAAGATGGGGAACGTGTGACTCCCTTTTCTCCCACTGAACCTCACCAACCACATGAATACTCCCACCTCACTATATTTTCCTTGTTCCTCCTTTCCCATTTTGCTTGGCCCACAGGTCCTATGTGGGAGAAGGGCTGGAAAGCCACTGAGCCAAGCAGGAACCACAGTGGTGAGCTTTGCAGGGAAAGTCATTTGAACACACTGGAAGGAAGGTTGCATGAGCAGCCAACATTTCTTGCAAGGGAAGCATAAAAAAAACTCCACCACATCCCGGGATAGAAACCCACCTTTGCAGCAAATAAATAAATTTCTGCTGCTGCTTATTATCTGTAAAACTTCTGTGGCTTGACACTTCACTAAATTATAGATAAAAGGAAAAATATTCTTCCTAGGCTCAGAAAAGCAGGCTGCTTCCAAAGAGCTGTGTTTATACCAGCTAATGAAGAGAAAGCCTGCCATCAGCCTACAGCACTCACCCCACCCTGGTGGGGAGCAGAGCTGCCTGTACCCACAGCACAGCCCAGGAGTAGTGGCTGGCCACCATGAGGGACCAGAGCTGGGGAAAACACAGGGACAGTGGGCTGGCATGGGGAGGTGCACATATGGGGAATGAGGGACCAAAGGGACCACACCACCAGCCAGTGGAGATGGCAGCTGCCACTCCCACCCTGTGCAGAAGCTCCTGGCCATAGCGGGAGGTGAGGCTGAGGTGCTCCAGCTACACCTCATCAAACAGCAATAAAAACACTCAGCCTAGGAGACAGACAGCATCAGGCAGGAGCTGCCCCACATTAGGCTGCTGCTTCTCTCCATGGGCCCACGGGGTGGGGATATGGAGTAGGGAGGCAGCAACCACCTGGAAACACACCTGAACATGGGCATAGCTTCTTGGGCAGAAATGCTCCTGAGCACACAGGGACAAGTCATGCTCCAAGCAGAAACGTGCCTGCAGCTACATCAGAGCCATGGGACAATGTGCCTCATGGCAGCCCCAGGCACACTTGGCTGAGGGGGACAGGGAATTGTTGATGACTTAATACAATCAGAGTCCAGCAAAGCCTGCTTGTTACACTCCTCACTTATAACCATCCCAAAAGCAGAAACAGGTTTTGTCTTTGACAATAAGTTCTGTCTCTTTTGGAGATGTTCCTATGTGATCTACTCTACGTGATCCTGCTCTTGGGGTCTAGAAGAAAGCTGGGGAGGGACTTTTTATAAGGGCAGGTAGTGACAGAACAAGGCGTAATGGCTTTAAACTAGAAGAGGGTAGGTTTAGATTAGATATTAGGAAGAAATTTTTTCCTGTGAGGGTGGTCAGACACTGGAACAGGTTGCCCAAGGAAGTTGTGGATGCTCCTCCCTGTAAGTGTTCAAGGCCAGGGTGGACGAGGCTTTGAGTAACCTGGTCTGGTGGAAGGTGTCCCTGCTGATGGCAGGGGGGTTGGAACTGGATGATCTTTAAGGTACCTTCCAACCCAAACCATTCTATGATTCTAACAGGGGAGCTGGACTAGATGATCTTCAGAGGTCCCTTCCAACCCCTACCAATTTTGTGGAAAAAAAAACCCCACAAGAATGTCTGGACATGGCAGTTACATGTTTCCTGCTCTTCTCAATATATGTTTTAGTCAAATAGAAATAACTTTCACCCACCCTTTATCTTCAAATATTGGTCACTGTGAGGAATATTTTCAAATTAAAAGACTAATCACTGTGAAGCACCAAGTGCTGCAAGACTGCAGAAACATTCCTTCATTATTCTGAGACAGCAAATTACCCACAGTTATCAACACACACAACTGGACACAACAAACATTTAACCAAAGCTCAGGGGTTGTGGTTGCAGCAAGGTTGGATGACAGTTCTCCTAGAGAACTACTCATGTGAGAAGCCCACAGACAGTGGCTGGGTAGAGGTGCTGCAAGACGACTCCATTCACGCTGCAGAACAAAGCCAGTGCCAGGAGCCACAGCAGTTCAGAAAGTTTATATTCTATATGTCAAACAGGCATCTCAGCAGACTGGCTTCATAGCAGGAGAGATGGAAGAATAAAGGTGCAGCTAGTAGTGAAACCAGGCTGGCCATCCCTCAGGTGAGCTCACACCTGATGGCTGGATCCATCTTGCACCTGCAACCAGGTGTGCACAGCTACTGCTCCACTTCTTGCCAGGGGTGCTTGGCTGGAGCTGGAAGAGGAGTGAGGTTGTTCAGAGAAGTGCAAGAGAGGCAGCAGGGGTAGGCAGGGAGGCCAAGCTGCAGGTTGGGGCTGAGCAAAAGACAGGGAAGCTTGGAGGCTTCAGTGCAGGCAGGGAGGTCAGAGATCATTTGGCAACAGGGTGGCCCAGCTGCAGGCAGAGAAAACAAAGAGGCTGGAGAACTGGGTTGGAGGCAGAGAGGCCTGAAAAATGAAGGGTGGGAGGCAGAGGCCAAGTCACAGGCAGGAAGGCCAGGTCAGGGCTAGAGGCTGGGAAGCAAAGCTGCAGGCAGGAAGATCAGCATCTGGGTTGGGAGCCAGGAAGGGGGAGCAGCAGGCAAGGGGGAGAAGGGGGGCAGCAGGCAAGGGGGAGAAGGAGCTGCCGTCCCTGTCCATGGTGCTGAAGCGCTACCTGGGGAGCAGCCCCGGGAAAGGCCACACATGATCTGAAAGCATGCGAGGGGACAGCAGACATGAAACACACTCATCCTCGGTCACCAGCAAGTCTAGATACAGGGTTACCCACAGCTCCTGGAGAAGACAAACCTCTGTCTCTTACCAGCAGCCTTGTAAAACATCCCATAGTCTCTTGTATCCAATATAATTCACAGCTCATCCCTTCACAAATACAAATGAGGGGAGGGGGGTGGTGGGAAACTCGACCCCTCACCCAGCTTTCTAATAAAATTTTATAATTGCAATAAAACACACGACTAGCCTTACTTGTGACATATAAATTCTTTCCTAGTCACACACCATCATGAATTAATGTCCTATCATTCATGTTCTGTCGTATCTTATTGCTCAAATAACATACGATTCTAATGTTTCTATTTTTCTGTCCCGGTATTTATTGCCTGTACATCAAGAAGGGAAAATCAGCCCTGCAATCACACTGTTAGTAAGCCAGTATCAAGGAAAGAAAAATCCTAGGTGAGATAACTTGTGCAGTCATTTAACTTTCACTCATCCTGCCGTGACTGTTCACTCTCTCCCTCAGCAGCTTTCAAGCACATTTCCACATCCTCAGGTCCCTCTTGGGGAGGGTCCTCTTTCCTGTGCAGCACCTCTCACACTGGCATAGGCAGGTAAGACATGCCTTGCACCACATCTTATCCACTGAGCCACAGGGCTGAGGGAGGAATCAAAAGGGACAGACAGAGGCTGCTTCTGGAGTATCTCCATGCTGCAGTGACCTGAGAAGCCTAAGAACAAGATCCAGTCCCTGTCATGCCCAAATCTTCAGAAATCAGCTCACCCTGTGCTGCTGGTGATCTCAGAGATGTGATCAGGTTTAACCAAGACACAACTACACCTCATCTTCAGGATCACATCCAAGAGGAGTGTTTGGCCTCTCTTTGAAGGGAAGCTCACAACAAGACATCCATCAGGCTGTTGTTGCACAGCAAGGACTATGTCACAGAGGATCAACCCACAAAACCCCCAGCTTGTCTAAAGTTCACATTTTACCCCAACCTTGAAACAAGGCTTGTAAAAAGACACAAGCACATACATGTAGGAATAGTCTCATTTAAAACATCCCCAGAATTGTCTGCTGCCTTTTTTAAAGAGGGGATGGGAAAAACCAAGATCTCTGCAAACCCACAGTTGCCCATTTCACATGTCTGCCAAAAGACACTTGCTCCAGCTTCAGAAAGGGAAATAAGTCTCATCAACACACAACGCAGCTGGAAAGAACATCTCAAAGGAAGGAAGGAAGGAGAGACAAAGCCACAGCAAAATCCTGAGAACCCAAGTAGCAGAGTGATAGGCATAAAATAAGAATATAAGTATGCAACAAATATTTGTGATAGCGTTATTAGAACTCATCTTAGGTTGCAACAGCATCCCACAATTCAAGGCCAACTTTCACTAGAAACCATACAAGGTGTTCTCCTGCAAATAAATCAAATAAAAGCAGAGGGAAATGTTATTATTCCAGGTTTTCAGAGGGGGAACTGAGGTAGGACAAGTCTTGCCACAAGGTGCACAGTGCTTGAGTTGGAAACTTTCTTTCTCAGGTCCCACTAGAGTACATCAGTCACAAACTCACTGCTCCATCTCCTGCTACTACACACTAAACCCTCTCCACAGAAGAATGAAGCAACCTGCAGCAGAAAAAAAAGCAGGAATTAGTTACCCCCAGCCCTTTGAATGCAGGTCAAATGATTCCAACCTAACCTGAAGGAAAGCCACAGTCCTGCAGGGAACTAGTGTCTCCTCTGGCCTTGTGCACAATGGCTGGTAAAACACAGGACCAACCTCTGCCACTGCTGAAATAGCTGCAGTTAACCGCTTATCAGTTACTTGCAGTAACAACTGGGAATAAACATGCCATCAAATCACTGCTGCTGCTCAGCATGTCAGCGAGGACCTGTGCTACACTGGCATCAAGGGGACAAAGCAGATGGGGGGCAAAACAGGAAAGTTTATGGAAGCAGAGATGCCACAGCTGTTTATTTTAGTGACTACGCTATAAGCATGCCCAGCATTTTATAGAAGAGCTAAAGACACATGGGGGGAAATGCCTTCCTGAGTAAATCACAGCACAGAGCTTTGTTCCTAGAAGGGGGCTGGAGCAGGAACATCCTTAGAGTACAGAAGGAAATCAAAGGGTACCCAAGCTGCCTGCCTGATTCAGGACAGTAAAGGAACATTCACCTAATGGAAATTAAAGGCTAAGTCGTTCTCATACTTCTTATTTTGCCTATATTAATGGAGAAATTCAGTTCCTATTTAGCCCTTTGCAAATGGAAAATAGAAGACATTAAACTATCAAGGAGGTGGTGCAGGTAGATGCATTTTGCTTCACTTGCCCAGGGAGCCAAGAACTTACATATAGTCATACACTGTGCCCCAGCTGACACACAGAGTTCTCAGGCTACACTGACTCGAGAGTATGGACGGGAAATCAAAAGCAATTAACACATGACAGTTTGGGTTAGGAGGAGACTGCCAGGATGGGTATGACAGCAGTGAAGTGATGAAAGGACAAAGCAGGGAGAAATCATCAGGAAGCAGGAGGAGGGGTAATAAGACATCCATAATCAAGTGGAGGGCTGCAGGCAGTCACAGGGCCTGGAGCTGGTTACAGGAAGAGAGCAAAAGAAAGAGTTTAACCCTGCTTCGTGTATAAGAATGGCTTTTTCAGAGTGAGGCAATAGATCATTAACTACAAAGCAGGGGAAAGTGACCCTCAAGCCACGACTGAGAGGGAACAGTGCTATACTTGCAATAATTCAGCATCTGATATTTTGTTTATTTCTCTATTTAGTGTAAGATCTCGACCAAGCTCCCAGACACACAGAGCAAAGAAGGTGAACCTTGTCAGCCTTGAAAGACAGTTGCCTGTAGTTCTTTGAAAGCACACGGGTCTCAGTTGCTGGAAGGCTTCAAAGAGGGCAGAGAGCGACTCATCAAGCTTGTGCTGCCTCAGCCACCTCAATTTTCAGGAGATGCAGCCCAGCTTCTTTCCTATCAAAGACTAAAGCCATAACACATCTCTGGGAATTCCCATAGCAAAGCTACACACTACATCCAATGCCGGGGTACCACTTCATATGACACTGCACAACTGCCATGAACCCAATCAGGATGCCAAAGTTAACCCTATCCTCAGAAAACAACACAACTTACAAAGGATGTTCTAGGAGGCTCCAGATCAATCACAGCTCAGGTTCGCCCATGAAAACAAGCTCATAGACCAGCCAGCTCAGTCTTTCACCAGGCAAAGCAGGTCCCCGAGCATTCCT
>NW_010315651.1:69643-72329 GCF_000700745.2 Antrostomus carolinensis
CTTCCCTAGTCCTCATTTTTGGGAGAAAAGGACTGACAGGATCAGAGAGATAGAAATAGACACTGGAACAGCTTACTCAGAGACGTGGAAGTTCCCTCCATAGAAGTGAAGGTTGGATGAGGTTGAAGGTTCCCTCCTTAGAAGGCCAGGCTGGATGAGGCTTTGAGCAACCTGGTCTAGTGGAAGGTGTCCCTGCTCATGGCAGGGAGGTTGGAAATGGATGATCTTTAAGGTCCCTTCCAATCCTAACCATGGTTTGATTCTATGATAAATGCCTGTGGAGCAGAAAGTGATTTGACCACGTCACACTCAAAAACCAGTTACACTCAGCACAAAGCACTCCATGGTCTCTGTCTTTAAGACCCTTGGGTGAAGACCAGAAGAGAAAGCTTGATCCTGAACCCCATCCTTACTCTGGCAGGCAGCACTGAGAGCGCTCTTTGACAGGATCTGTGTCTTGGCCAGCCCACAAACCAATTTAGAGCATGTATAAACCTCCAGAAGACAGTTTAAGAAGAGCCTCTGAATGCAGACAGAAACAGCAATTATTAATTTTCTAAATAGAAATCTGATTACTTAAGCCTTATTTAAAAGTGTGCCTGTCTCTCTAATTACAGAGCCTTAATTTGTTTTCTTTACTACACAATAAATAAGGTGTGCACAATTACCCTGTGCAAACACAAGGCAGTGCCTCCTGACTGGCTGCCTGAGTACGCAGCCGCCCAGGAAAGTGTTTAGAGGAAATCACAGTCTCTCAAGTACCTGCTTCCCAGTAAAGGGGAACTCAGGCACTGCAGATGGTAACTTGTCCAGCTCCAGGCACAACTTGCTGGGAGCCTGCTCTCCTACAAGCACAGCTGAGCTGTCCCACTGCCAGTCAAGGCAGGCCACTTTGGTCAGCAGCAAATAGATCCTGTCCTCTCCTACGCACTGATTCCCGGTGCACTGTGAAGCTGAGTTCTCCTGAGGGCTTCCCAGTGCCTAATGAGGAATGTGAGAATATTGCGTTCTTCCCCACAAGGCACTACAATAACCTCTGATATCAGAGGGCTGGAACACCTCTCCTATGAAGAAAGGCTGAAAGAGCTGGGGTTGTTCAGCCTGGAGAAGAGAAGGCTCCAGGGAGACCTTATTGTGGTCTTCCAATACAGAAAGGAGGCTTATGAGAAAAACAGGGACAAAATTTTTAGCAGGGCCTGTAGCAATGGGACAAGGGGTAATGGCTTCAAACTAAAAGAAGGGAGATAAGGAAGAAATTTTTTACACTGAGGGTGGTGAAACCCTGGCCCAGGTTGCCCAGAGAGGTGGTAGAAGCCCCATCCCTTGAAACATTCAAAGTCAAGTTGGACAAGGCTCTGAGCAACCTGATCTGTTTGAAGATGTCCCTGCTCACTGCAGAGGGGTTGGCCTAGATGACCTTTAAAGGTTCCTTCCAACCCAAACCATTCTATGATTCTATTCCTCTGCCCATTTTCATGATATATATAGGAACTTGATATCCTCATGACTTGCAATCCTCTGTCAAGTTCAAATAAATTGACCAAAGCATTACAGTTTTATTAGGAGAATGACAGAGAGTGAGAGCATACAAGACTTTTTCCTCAATAATCTGTGCTAAACACAGCAACATAGTAAATATGTATTCAGATGGTTTATATGTCTCAAATTTAGGAACCATATCATCCTAAAGCTTTCTCATACAGCCTCAGGCCGAAGACTGAGGTTTCTTGTCAACACCAAACATTTCCTACATTCACCTGTGTCGCCTGCTAACATTAACTTCCACAAATCTTGGCTATAAGGGCTTAGTTTTCCACAGCCTAAACTGGCTGGTCCTTGTGTCCAGTGCATGGTGTTCTCCAGGACCATCCCTGTATTAGCCAAAGGGCTATCAAAGCTGCACAGAAATGGGACCAGGAACCCACTAATGCAACTTTTCCCAGTGAGGGCACTAAATGACACTGGATGATATCCAGTTTAGATCAGACCCACATCCATTCCCTTTCAATATCCAGCCAGTACTTGTTCTGGAAGGAGTCAACTGCCTCAACCCAATTGCCAGCAGAAGAGGCAGATCCATGTTGCAAAATCCACTGTTATATTTTGGATTAATTGCCTCTGTAGCAGTGAAAAGCTTCACAGCACTGATGATCAGACAAGCCATGGAGCCCTAAGTCTCCTCAAGGAGAGGGGAGAAGGATCCAAAGCTATTTCTAGATCCACACCTTTGGCTCCCAGTCACTCAACTGCTCCTGCACTGATTAGGTTGGCCTCAAGCCCCTTACACTTACACAGCTAATTTCAAACCTCAAAGGACTGGCATGACCTTGTCAGGCTGCACTTTGGAGCACTTTGAGGTCTACCACTCAGGCAGCTGAATGCTGAAATCCCCTTCATGAGTTTCTTGCCTTTCTTTCCTCCCAGACCCTGTGATGGGGAAGGGGAGGGTGAAAAACCAAGCCAGACCTCATCCAGAACCATTATCTTAAACAAACCCCCACAAACCTGAGCTCCTGCAATTAGAGCTGGGATAAGTGATCTGCTTGTGATTGCACAGCTGGGGACTGAAGACAAGTGCATGCACAGAGGAAAGGCCAGAAATAGAAGTCGCTGGATGAAGGCAGAGCTGTCTGGCCCATCTGAGAGGAGGAAACCTTGATGAAAGGCACTGGGGAAAAAACTCACT
>NW_010315651.1:72353-79597 GCF_000700745.2 Antrostomus carolinensis
CAGCAGGAGTCTGGGATTTAACCCAGGATGAGGAGAGAGGAGGGGAAAAAAACCAACAGCTTTTGAGTCCTCATACTTTGTACACGAGTTTCATGTGGAAAAACACCTGCTGCTGCTGAGACCCAGCTAGTAGCATCCTGCAAAGGTCCAGCCCAGGGTCCCCTTATGCCAGCCCTCCCTGGTGGTGAAACCTCTCTGTCATTCATTAGACACATTTACCATCTTATGGACTCAACTCCACCTGCAACCATCCAAACAGCCAGCAAAGGAGAAGGAAAGCCAGGGTAGAAGCGATAACACGCAGCAGTGACTCCACAAGCCTGCAGGACACCATCCCACAGTCCCCAGCCCCTCACCCACCCAGTTGCAGCCAGACCCACTGCAGCAGATTGGGACAGTATCCCTCACTCCTGTCAGCTACTGTACCTGCTTACAGCAGCCCAAGACTTACAGCAGAATGACATTTCCATTAATCCTTTTATCCCTGGCTCGTACTTGCAGCAGCTGCAGAAAATGTCAGGTCTTCAGCAAGCCAAGCTCCCCGGGAGGTGGCAGAGCAACTGTGGAGGCACCTAGATGTGCTTGCACAGTGCCGTGGTCATGAAGAGGACCGTGGGTGGCACCAGGTGCCTGCCAGGTAGTGCAAAGCCTCAGGAGCCACCACACACCCCCTGTCAGGGAGAGAGAACCCCAGAAAAAACCTGGCTGCAAGGGAGCAGTGTCACCATGTCCCGAGAGACTCTGGGGAGGAGGAAGGAGCCACCATCCCTACAAGCACCAGGTCTCCATCCTTGGGTGCCAGGCACCTGCCATGGTGGACATCCACCTTGCAAACATTCACACTGCCAGGTCCCAGGAACAGCATCAAAACCCACTGGCAAACACTAACCAAATAATATACTTAACTTGCCTTGGGCTTCAAAAGGCAAGGAAAGAAAGAAAGATGTTAAGAACATGATCAATCTTACACAGCCCAAGCAGCAAACAAACACATATTTCATCACCACATACCAACTTCAACTCTTGACACAAGATGGATGTGGGTTTTTTCCCCAATCTCAAAAGTAATCTCAAAAGACAAAAACAAACACTTTTGGAAAAAGCAGCAACAATTGCATGTTTACACATTAACAACACATTCAGCTTCAAAACAAACGAACGTGGCCTTCTAAACTCCTACGACATCTGAACTAATTTCATCAGGAATCAAATGTTATTCATTTTATCTGCTAGATACATAAACAAACCTCAAAAAAAATCAATTGGGAGAGATATTCAGAGAATGCTTCCCAGTAACAAGCAACTACAGAAAACACAAAACAAACACTACAAATCAAAATAACAAAGTGCAGAAATTGGGAAAATCCCAGTGGTCAGCATTAAGGAGGGTTTACTATAAGAAAATATACACTTCTTTATATTCAAAAAGGCTTCGTGCCTCTTCACAACACCTTTAACTATTCATGCCCTTTGGTACTGCAGATCTCCTATTTAGCAAGTACTTTATCATCACTTAGCAACTGTAACTGGTTTTCCAAAAAGGAAGCTTTGGGTTTTTTCAGTTCATGTCATCTCAGAGTAGACATCAAAAGACGAATCTATCCTGCTCTGCAGGTCACATCTATCTCCCTCTGCCAGGAACATGCCCGTATCAATGGCCGTGTGCATCCTCAGACTCAAACAGATGAGCACCACAGCCGTTCTTCATGGAAGAAGCCACAAGCATTGGTTTCCAAAAAGGAGGGATACACACACTCTCCATCCAGCCCATCAGCTCATGCCTCTCACCAACCCCTTTTCACCTTTTATATCTATATCGGAGCTGAGAGGGGTTTGATCTCAGACACAACCACTTTGAAGAATCATTTCAAGCCCATGGAGTGCCTTGCACACCAGCCTGAAATTCAGGCTTTCACTTATTGCCCTGGGAAACATAAAAACATATCCAGAAAAGAAATCAGTGCCCTTGGCCTCAGGGATGTGGCAATTCCCCAGGAGACTGTACCAGGTGGCTAACAATGCCCCAGCAGCTGGTCAACTTGGAAAAGTCCCACAATAACAGGTCTCCAATGTCTCTGTCACAAAATGTCCCTAACCTAGACCCACTGCATGTGGCAGTTTAAGAAGTCCATTATTAGGAGCAGAGCTGGCAGCCCCACACCCCAGGATTTGTGCCAGAAAAGCACCATTTGGTTAAAAGCTAATGAGTAGGGCAGGCTCTGGTTGTGTGCTGGGGCTGCAGCCACCCCCCAAGCTCTGCAGAAAAGGACATGTGCACTGGCTGCCACAAGGATGCTAATGAAGCAAGTGTTTGTTAGAGTGGTGATCAAGGGTGGGCCAGTTATTAGACACCAAAATCCATGAGCTGCCCAGCAGGAGCCCACCCCATCCTGCACCAGGACCCATTGCATTTCCCTGCACCTACACTTTTCCTTCACCCCCCCCACCTTTACCACCTGTCCCTCCCTTTCCCCATCAGCATCCCCCTTCCCTCCCCAACAGACCCTTTGGGAATTGCCTTTCCACAGGGAACGGAAGGAAAAGGTGGCAGGAGCTGAGGGCACTCACATGTAGCGCAGGTGAGGGTTCTTGGCAAAGGCGCGTGGCTGGATGTTTCGTAGTCCTGAGTTCCTGATTGTCCTGCAAAGAGATGCAGAAGGGCAGCAACGGAGTCAAGGCAGACAACTGCCCAAAAAACCCCACTCAGCACCTGAGGTGTGCTGGGAACCCTCGATTTCACAGAATCACAGAATGTTGGGGATTGGAAGGGACTTCAAAAGACCATCCAGTCCAATCCCCCTGCCAGAGCAGGAACCTAAATGAGATCACACAGGAAGGTGTCGAGGTGAGTTTTGAATGTCTCCAGAGAAAGAGTCTCCACAGCCTCCCTGGGCAGCCTGTTCCAGTGCTCTGTCACCCTTACTGTAAAGAAGTTTCTTCTCAAGTTTAAATGGAACCTCCATAGAGGCACATCTCTCCCCAGACAGCCTCTATGAGTTATGAGCAAAGAGGAAATTGGGCTTTTCAGCCTCATCTGATATGGTGACAGCACAGAGCAGCTGCTGGGCAAGAGTGTCCCCCCACATCCAGCAAGGTTTGCTGAGGTGGCCTGGAGCATCTCCTGCTCCTCTCTTCTCCCTCCATCTTCACAAGCAGCACTGCCTGCTCCCACAGCAAACCTGACCCCCAGCACTGCCATCTCCTCTCCTTTCAATCCAAGAGAAAATCCTTCTGCTTGCAGCTCCGATAAGGAAGGGTGAATATTTTAGAGTTATGGAGATTGAAGGAGAAATCCATTTCCCACCTTGTTTTGGAGAAGCTCTATGAGCACTATAACCAGGGTTTATTAATATCTGATGCAGACAGAATTATGTCCAAGTCAATCGCTGCTTTCTTAGGTGAGGTGAGAACAGCAGCCAGTCTGCTAACAAGGTGTGTGCATGTTGAAAGTGAAAGTACATCTTGCTGGGGTTTGGTTATCAAGTGCTCAGCAGGGTAGACCTCTTCTCCAAGCTCACGGGCAAGCTGTACCTAATGTCAAGTTCCTAGTGAAACACTTTAGTAGAGTCTCCAATTAACCCTGAGCATCTCATGCAAGCAGCACCCTGGGCACTCCCAGCTCCAGGAAGGTGCAGGAGGAGGGACTAAGAGATTGGGTGGGATCCTCACTTGACAAGGCTTCCCCAACACCTGCCAAACCCCTACAGTTTTATGGGCCTCAGTGCACAAAGTTGACCTCTCCTGGTGACTGAAGGGTTGTGCAGGGAGATGTGATTCCCTCACTGGGCAGCACCACCGTGATGGTGATTGCACTAAATGAGGACCAACAGCCCAGCACTGGAGAATTGATGGAGACAGCTGGAATTTCGCATTGTGGGGTTGAAATGTGTCAGAACACTGCACAAGCCCAGAACCAGAACAGCAGGGGAGAAGAGAGGTCATGGCTGATGTGTGTTGACAGAGCTGTCAGGAGATAGCAGCCTTCCTTCTCGCAGGCCCAACAAGGATGAAAAAGCATTTCATCTCCATTTTGAAGTCTCAGAGCAAAACAGAGCAGGGCCAGTAGCTTAAACAGTCTCAAAACACTGTGGTGTGGAGACTGTGGATGGAGGAAAGCCACAGCTCTTTGCTGGAAGGAAGGGGCTGCCCAATGCTGATCTCCTCCCCAACATGCAGGACATACTCACAGCTTCTGGAGTCCTGTGTACAGCTCCATGTCAACTGCATTCAGCGTCTGCAAGTTCTTCCAGTTCTCTATGTGTCTGTGGAGAAGAAGGAAAGGCTCAGCTGTGGCACAACCAGACAGTTGCTCTGCCCATGCAGGAGACAGCCACAGTGAGAGCATGTCATGTCCCACCACCCAGCCCCACACCTCTTCCCACCTTCCTTCAGCCAAAACCTTCTTGCAACAGGTCTGGAAATCAGACCTGCTGAGGCTTCAGCATCCACACCCTCAGACATGGACGGCATGCATCACACTGCCAAAACAAGCTGGTTTTCATGCTGCTTTTTATTCTGTTTTCCCAGTTTTTGGAAAAGTCAAATAATATTATTTTACCCCCAGTTTTGAGTGTGGAACATGCAACTGATCTATTGAACATCTGTGGCCAAGTCATTGCCCCTCTCTGAACCTCACTCTGCACATCGGTGAAACAAAGACATGACTGACACAGCTCATGCAAAAGGAGTGAAAACAAATAAAACCAAAAACTTGGGGCCTAAATGGGAAAAAAAAAATAATAATCATTTATCCAGTCTCATACTGGGGTGGACAAATAGGGTCGTAGTCTTTCCTGGTTGAAAATGCTGCTAGCAGGAGAGCACCAAACTTGGTTTGGAAACCGTGACTTTATTATAAATTCCTCAGTCGCCTGGGGCGCTCTGGCAGGTATGTTATAGAGAACAAAAACAGAAATAGAACTGTCACCGCGGGATCGTTATTCAGTAAATATTAGAGCTGGGGGAAGGCGACAGATCGACAGCCCCAGAGAACGGGGTTCCCTGTTACCGGCAGCACAGAAGGGATGCTGGCAGCAACATGGTCAGCTGGCTGCGGCCAACGAGCTGCAACACTGCACAGTGGGGAAGGAGCTCGGTCCTCATCCCCCAGGGACTCCTTGGTCACTTCAGACTTTCTCCCACAGACTGAACTCAGACACCCTCCCACCAGAAAGCACCAACATTTTCAAGAGGGTCTTTGCTGGGGAGTGGGTGGAGGTAGTCCTCTCTCAAATTCAACTGAGTGGGAGAAACATCTGGCCGGTCCCTTTAGGCAATACGTAAAAAGCCCAACCTCAAAGTTTATGAACACAGCTCACATCTGCCTTGATGCAATAGTTGGCTTTGGGCTCAGCCCTGGAGAGGGGAAACGTTTCCAAGTGATGCAGGGCTGGAGTGATAAGCCAATGCTGAGAACCATCCCTTCTAAGCAAGAAGGTTACAGGACCCCACAGTGTGGTCCAGAGAGTAAGTGGAAGAGAGACCTTTGACGGCTTCCAGAGCAGTCACAAGAGCTGTACGTTCCTCCTCCAGCACTCGCTATGCCTTGTGCTTGCAGAAGAACAGATGAATTAGCCTGACAGATGTATATGGACCTATTTGAGCCATATCCCAATACCACCCAGCTCAAGAAAGAAAGATACAAAGCCTGGACTAAACCTAAACATATTTCTCTGCTCTCAGTGTGCAGATCCAAGAAAAGCAGAGATCCGCAAGAGTCACCTCTGCTTTCCACGTGTTCTGTAATTGCATACCCTGGGGGGTTAGCGTAAGGACACAGCATAAACTCCCAACCGGCTGCTGCATGACAGTTTAAGTTACGGTTCCTCCTCAATGACCTGCTCATCAGCTTGGATTGCCTGTGTCCCAGACAGAATGAGAAACAGGACATTATTACAGCCATTTCACATTCCCTGCCAATGTCTAAGGCCCCTGCGAACACTTGCAGAAGAAAACACAGACTGGGAGGCATCAGTCAAGAGATCCGAGAGCTCGCTGAAACCCTTCTGAGAAAGGGCAGGGCTGCAAGTTCAGGTCCTGGGCCACAAGATTGCAGGACTGAGCAAGGCTAGAAACACAATTTGAAGGCATTTCCCACCTACAGGTCCTACAATGCAAATGAGAGGGTTTTACAAGAGAAAGAAAGAGAATGGGAAGACACAGGAATGGGATGATGTGGATTTACCACCAGGGCATGCTGGAGCTACAGCATCTGAGCCATGACCTTCAGAGAGGGATGGAGCAGCCCCAAGCCAGAAGCTATGGAGGAACCGCAGCTGGGAGGGAGGCGGCGGCCAGATTGACTCTTATTTTATTGATTGTGTTTGCTAAAAAAAGTCAAGGTTATTTTTGACTTGACACTCAAAGCCATGTGGGCAGCATTGTAGAAGAGGCACAAACAGACCCGAGCTTGTTCCCAACAACACGCACAGGCGTGACTTTCTGATGACTCAGCACTGGGGTACAGTGATCTTGGATACCTCCCATGGCCAAGCCGCCCCAGAAGTGACATTACACTAGATTGTAAATACAACTCCACAACCTGTGTTCCAGCCTCCCAAATGAAGCCCATGAGCTTCCTGAGCCAGATATGCTTTGGTATGTTATTCAACATAGACACACAACACTCATAAAGGGAGAGACAAGAGAAGCAACAGTGGAAATAAATACATACATACACACTTACGTAGAGGATAATCCCCCAGCCCAGCAGCTGCTTTACATGGAGCACAATACAGGGAAATAGCGTCATCTTCTATTAGGTGCACAGGTCAGCAAGGGACTTCCAGAGTCCTTGAAGCTACACAGACACCTCCCTTCTCAGGGACTCTCAGAAATGACTCTTCCCCTTTTTTTTTTTTTCTCTGATTTTTCAACTTAGCAGGAGTTGCACCCTTACTCCTAAAAGTGGCAAATCAGTCTTGGTTCACAGGCATCCCAAAGACACACCAGGAAAATCACTTTATTTGATTCCCTATTGCTTTGGAAAGAATAATGTAACTGAGCTGGTTGGTTCACCTGAATCCACTTTAAAACCAAAATAGAAATGCACCTTATTCTGAAAGCTCAAGGAGTCAAGCTGTGATTCCAAAATTGGCAGTGGTTGCATGAGAAAGTGAACCAACTAAGGAAAGAAACTCCACCCCTAAAACTTAAGTCCCTCTTCATGCCCTTCAGTATCTCAACTAGTTCCCCCTCTTTTCCTTCCAGGGTCTGGCTTGCCCTGGAAATCTTATATCCTCCTA